>NW_028277958.1:0-34095 GCF_059751315.1 Micrasema longulum
TGGCCTAATAAAACTACGTGTGGTGAATTGATTTTTATCGTATAATAATTATTTTATTTTTCAATTGGCGAGTAAATTAATGCAAAAACCAGTACACCACGAGGCCAACTAATCTCCTCTTGATTTTCTTTAGAAAAACTTTAGAAAAGAAATAAAACGAAAAAAGAAGATATAAATATGTATCCACCCACCCTTATTTTACCGGGTCGAGTGGTTTAGCACGATGCATGTGAAATGTATCGTGTGGCCTTATTCACAGATTTTAAGAATTTGTTTTTGAGGTGATAAAGTCAAATTATTTTTTTATTTTTTTAAATTAAATAAAAAGAAATATTTGCGTTCTTATGATTTACCCAAATATTTCATTTTGAGGGCCATTTTCAACAAGTTGTAAATAACTCACTATTAGAAAATGGAATCATGTTGGGGTAGAGTGGGATTCGAACCACAGACCTTTGGTCTGTGAGTCCGAGACACTAGCCACAGGACCGCGACCCGATCATTTCACGAATTTAAACGCTGAAAAGGTTTATTCTCTTTGTGGTAAAACATAATAATATATAGACAGGCGCCGTGACGCAGTTGGTTAGACGGTTATCTGTGAAACTGGCGTCGCGGGTTCGATTCCCGCCAGTTGCAAGAAAAAAATCCAAGAAAGTTTTTTTTCTTAATTGGTCTGGGTGTATTTTTCATTACCTACTTCGATATCCCCTCTAACCCACCTGCTGACAAGCCTCAAAATAGGGGCTTAGCGGGTTATTCTTAAAAAAAAAAATGCCGTACATATTTCAAATATTTTCAAACGCTTTTTGTTATTACCATTTTTACGAGCTGTGGTTTTTGTGATAGCAAATTTTGGAATCTGTTCCAAGATGCGAAATCTATTCTAGCATTACTTGATTGCAAATTTGATTATTTTGATAAAAGCTATTATAGTTGTATTAAAACCTATTTTTCTTTAAACTATTTAACTAGGGTAGTTTAAGTTATCCGTAAAAAAAGCTTTTAAAAAATCTGTAAGTACTCTGAACTTGTTAACGTTTGTTGCTTTTGATTTAGCTGTTTTTTTCTTCTATGCGTGGATATTGTTTATGGTAATACTACTACTTTATTATCATTTTTGTTTGATTTTTTACATCTGTGTAATTAGTAAGTCCCAAGTCTATTCAATTAGATTTTTACATTTACATTGTAGAGTAAAATAAATGTCGTGACACGGACTATGACCATACATTTTCGTTACACGAATTGTATTGTGTCGGGAAAGCTATTTCAGTATTGGATTATTGTCATATCAAAATAATATTTACAATCTCTAAATGAATTTTATTTGTATGGTCGGCTCGTTATGGTCTCGTGAGAATAACTCGGAGTCATCTAATTGGAACAAATAACATACAATAAATTATGACCTGCATAGTATATCGTAACAGAAAAATTAATATAAAGACAAAAAACGTTATCTCATAAAAAAGGGTTTGAACTAAAAAAAAATTAATACGATTATTGAAGGCATAATTTAACATTAATTTTAGTGGGGGTCAGTGCTATGCAACCTCCTGACGTCATTGCGACCTGTGAGGAGCTATTGTGACGGGTCCCCGTGGATAGTTCTCGTCCTCCAAGCTATAAAGAGCCTGGCTACTGTGTGGAAGGCGAGAGTTTTCTTTTTACTAAATCTCACCCTTCAAGTCCAGATCCGTAAAGTATCGGGCTGTTAGGTAGGGGGCGAACATCCTCGGGTTTTACCAGTGGTCCCCGCGGATGAGGCCTCTTTCATGATGTGAAGCATCACATTCACATATAATGTGTATAGGTGTTTTCTCATCTGCACTACAGAACCTACATCTAGACGTTTCGGAAAGGTTCGTTCTAGCAATGTGTTTGTTCAACTTGCAGTTCCCAGTAAGGGCTCTAGTGATAACCCTTATTTGATTTTGGCTGAGCTTTATTAGGTCAAAAGCAAATCTTTGCGAGTACCCTTTTATCAGTTCCTTCGCGTGGTGCTGACCAGGTACTTTTTTCCAGAGCATTATGATCTGCTTCCTGGCCCATGACCTTAGCTCATTACGAGGAGCACATTTAGGCAACCCACGGTAGGACTCAGGGCCTATTGGGGCTGTCTCAGCTCCCAGCCTTGCCAATTCATCAGCTGCCTCGTTACCGTCGATGTTTAAATGTCCAGGTACCCAAATTAATGTCACACACACAGACACACTATTGAGCGCCCGTAGGCACCCCAACTCAAAACCTAGTAGATTTATTTATTTATTTACGGACTTATTCAGTCCATTCAACATATAACATATTATTAAAATATTTAACATAATATGTACATAATAATATACCACACAATCTGTGTGATTTAAAGTGCTTGCATTTCTTTTCAGAAACCTACATTAAAGGTTTTTTTTCAATAACTTTCCTTTTCAATTTATTATCTTGAAATCATTCGATTTTTAAATTAAATTTTACTTTAATATTTGAGTTTATATTTCATGCTTCCTGCGCTGACACCTGAAGCGTAAGACTGATCACCTTATATTTTTGTAACATATGATTGTTTATAAAATCTTTTAGTTCATGTCTGTTATTTAAAATAATATTTTATGCTTTTAAATTGCTCTTTAATGCAATTTTACCGAACGACTTTGTACAATTCCTCCATACATAAGGTTACACAAATACTCGCATACATTACTACGAGTACAACACCGATGTCGGACGCTGCAATGCGATCTGAAACGTCAGCAAAGTGTGCGATCGACACAAGGCACAGTAACCGAGAAAAACTGGATGTGCTTAATTCAATTTGTATAGGAAACACTGAATTTTTAAAGTCGCCATTGCGCCAAATTGGCTTTTTATTATGTTCACCGCTATGTGATGGTTTATTACTTGTAAAATGATGTCTCGATTCTCGATAAGGTTGCTATTTACTGGATTTACAAGTAATAGATAAGTTGAGTTTTAAAATGTTTACATAAAATACGTTTTAAGCTAGTTTAGAAGTTCGAATCGCATTAACCACGCATTAAAACTTGCTGAATATAAAACAAAAGGTAGTTTTATCGCTCTGTGAACAGACAGTTGTTCCAACCGTCAACACTGGAAAACGCGTATACTTGCACCCCTATTGGTAAACTTTACAGTCCCTACTATGCACACTCTACACAATTGAATAAAATAGGCATTTACTTGCGAATGTTCAGGGCGTCATTTTATTAACGCTACTTTTACTAAACACTAATAACTAAAGTATGCGCTAGCAAGCAAAATGTTAAGGGTTCAATAGAACAAATCAATACAAAGCTATTTAGTATAAAGTACTCTGTGATATTTCTGTGATCTTGACCCGTACTTCTCAACTTGGAATTAGTAGTGTTTTAATTATATAATCTTCAGGTCACACTGTTTGTCAGTAGAACATTACTTATGTATTATTATGTTTATTTATCATTTTAATCAATTAGTTACATCAAAATCAACTTTACACAATAATAAAAGTATGTGTTCATGTTTATTGTTGTGTTCCTATATTATTTACCAAAAAGTATTTACTCAATTCCCCTTTATGTAGTTAAAAAGGGTACTTGTTTTATTCTCTCCTTATAATGAATGAACAAATAAGAACATTGTGAATTTTCTATTGCATTCTGGGCAAACAAAACGTAAAAATTTGTGTGTTTTTGTAGAAATGTGGGCAAAGAAAAAAATATGGCGTTGTGCTCGCAAAATGTTAAATCCGTTAATGTCCTATGACATTTTGGGCGCAGAAAACATACAAAAATATGTAAACTTTCGGTGGTATTGTGAGCGGAGAAAATGAAAATTCGTGAATTTTCCATGCCTTTGACGTCACTCAGATTTATAAATGTTTTTTGATACCTCACACTGCTAAAGGTAGCGTGAAACCAGAATATCGCTAGTTAAACATCTATCGTGACACAAAAAATATTTTCGTAACAACTGTCGTCCATTTAGTACTTACTACATACACAAATGTTGAGGAAACATGCAAGGTTTCTTTCAGACACCTTAAAAGCTTTAATAGTTATTAATGTATTTTTATAGTTTTTTTACCACTCCCTATATATTGAGCATTTTTTTATTGTATGCTTCACCACACGCCATCCCCAGTCACAATTTTAAACTTCGCCAAACTTGCGGACTACCGCAGACTAACTTGAAGCTGTGAGCTTTACCTTCCCCTTTTCATTTTAATTTACTTGATTCACCTTTTGCAGGTTTGTTGGATTTTTTTTGTTTGAAATATGAAAATCCGTATCACTTATTTCAAACTTTTTTTAAATAACAATTTCAAGGAGAGTACCATGAAATATTAATTAATTATAAAAATTTTACCAAAGTAAAATATAAAATATGTATAAGTAGGCATTTTATCTAATTTTTGGATTCTGTAAATTGATTCATTTATTTTATTTTAATTCACATTAAACATAAAATGATAGCGGAATATACAATAATACATACAAAATACAAACATGAACACAAAACTAGAACAATTAAAAGAAAAAACAAAGACAAAAAAATATAAAGTATATGCATTATGATTATTGTTATGTTGATTACATGTACCACGAATTTATTTAATATTTTAAAAAATATGTATAAAAAACTAAAAAAAGAATATAAGAACCTTTAGCAATGGGTAATTTATATTCATTAATGTGGAAACTGTATGTAGCTGTTTACGTAAACACGTTAGTGTGTATATACAGTATGTACCCAATTTAACCTAATTTATCAACATGATACGCGTAAATATCTAGACACAGGTAGATCATTTGATGCTCTGACAAGATCTTATCACGATTTGTAATTTTTTACCTCACTTAATGTTAGAATATTAATTTGCTTTTTACCTGATTCCTCCGCCCCAGTAATAAATACTAGACACCTTCTAATAGAGGTGGTATTAAATCATACACTTTGGTAAAGCCATTGAACTAATACTTTGTTTCTTTTTAATTAAAAACTCCGAAAGCTTTAGGCCAATTGTGTTAAATTAGCTGTCTCTTACACACGGCTTGCTAATGAAATGTTTGCCATGATTCATGGAAAACATCGTTTATGTTCGGCCATCTTAATTGTGTACGAGTGGTTTGCGGGTTGATTGTTACTAGGTACTAGGTACTAGGTACTAGTCTATTCTGAGCACATTAGATTGGGCCCGAGACGCCAATCTATTTATATTGTGACGAAATCTACTTGAAATAGGTAATTCATAGGTAATTAAAGTTAATCACGTATGGGATACTTTCTAATAATCTGTATTTTTATTACTTGTTATTTTCATATGGAATGAATTTTTGATAGCTTAGTTTGCAAAACTCCCTAGTCGCCATTTGCAATATTTGGTTTTTTACGTAAAAAAAATAAAATATTGTATAGTTTTGATGAAACCAACTTACGTTTATTGATTTAAAAAGTGTTTTTTGTAAAAACCGGTCGGTAGAAAAAACAAAGTTGTTTTTTATAAATGTTATATTTGATGCACTAACTTTGTGGTTATTCATTATAATAAAATAAATAAAAACAAATTTGCAGCATACTAATAAAATATTGTTTAGCTTTGAAACCGATCGTTGGAAAAAAAAAATAGTGGTTATAAACAAAGTTGTTCTTATTTATTTTATGAATATAAAGGCTTCTAGTAATTCCCAATAAAATTTCGAAACGGGAACGCCTTTTTTCATTTCTGTTTGCAATTAAGATTTTTAAAATTAAGTTATCGCCACGTTTTCTCACGATATACCCAAAAATACGATACAATTTATCATTTAATTTAATTGGTTTTAATTAAGTAAAAAATATCATCATGGCGAGTGGTTCAAATTTCGACCATCCTGAGTCCATTCCCAAAGAAAACTTAACCGTAAAACACTGATTTCGTAAGAAATTGTATCACCCGTAAAAAAAGCTTTGAAAAAAAAAAATCAAATAGGAATGACCAGCGGGGAAAAACTTATTTGAAACAATATATTTTTTTGATGGACGTCAAAATTTTTACCTCGTTTTGTAAGGACTTATCGATTTGTTCCCTTGTTCATAGTTTTTTATCCTTGTATTTTGTGACTTATTAATTACTTATAATATAATTATTCAACTGCACTGTATCACTTTAAAACAGGAGGCATTAAACTATAAATATGAATATCGACGTTTGAACATCACTGAAATAATATATATCATTATTTTAAAAATTAGATTTACTTACCTTTTCCCTTGTGGTCTGTGTATTAATACAAAAGTGTTCACCACAGCGAAAGATCGTAGAAAAATAAATGACCTTTTTTTTATTAAAATTTTTAAATACGGAGCTCGCTTGTTGTGAACTCCTGAATCTTATTAACTTCAAAATACCGAATCGAGTCACTAGAAGTACAGAGTTGTTTGCAACTACATACGTAGGTACTAACTATGCACGACACTCTCCGATTCCGCGTTTACATTCCTTGGCCAACAAATTTACTTGTGAAATATACATTTTTAATACAACAATTCTTCATTTTAAAACATTCTTAAATGCATTGTTTAAAACTTATTATCAAAGTCGTAATAAAACTTTTATTTTCATGCATTTTTTTCTCTGTTTTTGATGTGTATTATTATTATCTTATCTCTTTCTGAAATTAATTTATCAAATATTTTTGTGTACCATATTATTAACTTATATATATTTTTTGTCAACGAATTTTTTATTTTTGTTTAACATTAATTTGTTAATACCATTTTCTTGTTTAAATTCTTTTCAAGTTATTTACAATTTGCTTTTTAATTCTAATATTTTTCGTATATCCAAATTTTTATATTTTTTTTATTATACAAAGTTTCACTTTTTTTGCATTGAAGTATGCTTTTTTGTTTCTACATGTATAAAAAAAGTTTTGTTTATTTTTTTAATTAATACTTACTTTGTTTGTACTTACCTTTATAATTTTCGGCCGGCCTCCGTGGTGTAGTGGTTAAGACGCTTGACTCACTCACGGAAGGTTCCGGGTTCGATTCCCGGTGAGATCACGAAAATTCAGTGTGATTTTTCTCAGGAATGGGTGTTTTGTGATGTAATTCACCATTGTAATTGGGCCTCCTGGTCTGTTGTGGTGCATAAATAAAATAAAATAAATTAATTCCTGTAAATGCCGCTTGGGCGTATTGTAAAATTAAATAAATAAATTAAAATGCATACAATCAATTTTGATAATTCAACTAGGAAGGGTAGTGGTTTTTATTTTATTTGTTAATAGACTATTAAACAAATTAAAAAAAAATCGTATTGTCGGCGCTACGATTTTTTGAAGTTTTGTATTTCTAAAATATCTCCGCGTGTAACGTCAGAGGTTCTTTTCCGGTTATTCGCGATCAGTTTTTCCCATTGTTCCGTCCACGGCAAGCAAACCGGAAGTCTTCCATAACTCTCATGTCATAGGTTGATTTATATGAACCTGTGACGTCATTCAAAGTAGCTCGTTTTTATTTTTTTTCGTACATTTTCAGGAAACTTTGCTTTACAATTGAATGCTCCAATTTTTACCGCGCGCAAGAAAATATTTATTGCATCCAATTTCCCGTAGGGCTAAAGTTCCTCATTGCTTTTGTACTTTGATACTATTAAATAGCTACTATGTACATATTTTAAGGTAACTCACAGGGTGATAATTCGTTAGGTTAATCCTCATACTGATGCGGATTACCTACTCTTTTTTATCTACATTATAATACAGTAATGAAATATGGCATGTTTATTTACAAAATAACCAAGAATGACGAGGTAAATACTTTTGAATACAGTATTATATTTTAACGTAGAACCAACAACAGTATGTAGCGCCCCTTATTTCTCTGTACTAATCTGATCCGATTATTCAAATGACTTCGTTGGACTTAATCGCAGAGAAGGCTTTTGATTGTCACCCCAGTTAGAATGCTCACTATGTTATGCACGAATGATACTCACGAATGGGCAGCCTTAGATATCGAGGGATTTGGGAAAAGTTTGCAGGGGCTTTGCGTTTTCCCGGAAGCGCAGTAACGAAACAGGATGCGAGAGGACCCTTTAAGGCTTTGATGTTTTCGACCGGGTCGTTTTATCTTGTGTATTGTTAAAAAGCATTCTTCCCTGTAACAGATCATTCTTTATCGGTTTCATATGCATTCGATATGGTTCCCCTTTCTTTCCGGTAACTTCACGGAAAAAACCCCTAAACTAGTGTTAGTAAATATTACCACTTATATTACAAATTACCAACTTCTTAATTTCTACTGGTTTCGGGACGTATGTCCCGTAGACATGGAAAATTCGGTAAGTGGGTATATTTATATAATATTAAATAAAATTAGTAAAAAATTTGACCAATAGGTTAAAACTTTAAGTATAGGTATATGTTAATAATAATTTATGGCTTACTTATTTTTTCATTAATTTTATTAAATATTTTAAATACCTTAATTAAAGAATTTGATTTGTTTGTTTAGGAAATTTTTTATTCAAGAAAATTAATGGTTTTATTTTCGGTAAATCTCTGCATTTTCAGTTTTATATCTGTAAACTGAATAGAAATCATTACTTTCGAATAAATGAATATTCCGGTAATAAAATCGCTACACTAAATTTTTTTGTAGTATGTACCTAGGTTGATATTTTAAATAATTTATAATAACTTAATTAATCCAGTTCCTTTGTAACTTTATTTTATTCATCATTAAGCCTTACACAAAGTCGTCAATAAAACATACTATAAATACCGCTTTTTATATTCGTTCTATCATAAAACGAATATAAAAAGCGGGGAAATGAAAAAGTTCATGCCATTTGTCCAAACCGCAATTTTTTGTTTTAAGGCCAAGCAAATAACGATAGTGTAGCATTTGGATACTTTTTTTTGTAAAAATATGCCCTTGCCGCGAATCGTGCAAAACCATTAAGAAAACCGTTTTCACTGAAAATGCCAAAACTTCAAACACAAAGCTTTGCGAAAACTTTTATATTCTGCATAAATGTCACGAAAAAGGTGCGCTAGGCTATTTGTACATGAAACAAAACAAAACATGGTCGGTTTGACAATAAAAAATGTTTTTACAGCAAAAGATGACCGTAAATATAAATAGGCAAGCCGGATGCATTTAATTTTCGTGAGGAAAATGGAATTTTACAATATATTACGAGAGTTATGATTTTGCTTTTCTGAAATAACTCGGTTGCATTTTGGCCTCTGTGAGCGCAATTATATCAAGTAGAGAGTTTAATTAAATTTCACATAAAATGAACGGGAGAAGTAAGCAGAATTTATGGCGGGAGTTCTTGCTTTCACCACGAAGGAGTATTATATCTGTAAACTAGAAGGCGGAGAGGAAAAGGAACTTCCTGGTGTTAAAATGTAAAGGTAAATAGATCTCCTAGTTATATGAGTTGTCTTTAAATATAGTATTAAGTGCAATAAATTAAATCCTTTTTTATTTTTTTTTCTTTATTTTTAAAATTTTCACCAGTTTCCGCGTTTCGTCGTGACCAACATCGTCAGACTGGTGGGAGACTAAACACATTACCGTATTTTGCAGATGATAAGACGTATCGGACCATAAGACACGCCCCAAAATGTATCTATCAATTTTTAAAAGAAAAAAATGTTTCGGAGCGTAAGATGCACCCCAATTTTTGGATGAATTTTAAGAGTGAAAAGTGCGTCTTAAACAAGTGAAAACAAGGGTTTTCAATCATTTTTTTATGTAATTATGGTAATAAATTAATTTAACCAACAAATTCAATTAAAAAAAATAATTTAGGTAGGTATTATGTTTTTTTTTATAAAGAAATATTTGCATTTTTATGATTTACCCAAATATTTAATCTTTTTGCGACCATTTTAAACGAGTTGTAAATAAATTACTATAAGAAAATAGGAATCAAGTTGTCAAACCTATGACCCGTGATGTCCGCAACACTAGTCTGTGCATTTGTTTAATGTTATAATAATTGTTAAAAAGTATTTTAATCATTACATCTTTTACATTTGTTCTTTATTATATGCATTCAAACCATTAGAGGTAGAAAGGTTTAGTATACGATGTGAAAATATTGTGTATATATTTTGGTTGATTTGAACAATTCAATTTATGTTATTTTAATTCCGCTTTCTGAGTATTTAAAATAATTGTGGATTATTTCAAACCTTCTTTAAAACTGTGTTAATTTAAAGTGCAGTGTTTTTTTGTAGACCTTAAATTATAATTAATACCCGTTATTTGTTAAAACCCGTTATTTGTTAATACCCGTTATTTGTTAATACCAATTTTACGAAATATGTGTATCCTGCAATGATAATTAATTATTGGATGCTTGGAAAATTAAATTCCTCATTTTTTTGTAAAATATTTTCATTCGCTTTGCATCATAAAATGATTTTATTTTAAAGATTGCCTTTTGTTTAATTTGATTTTTTTATTATTTATTAATAACAAATGAAAATACAATATTACAACTAAGTATATTTTTTTACAATAATTAAATACATATATTTACATTAACGTTTCCCATTACGTAAAAGAAATAAACAATTCTTGCGTACATAATGGAGAGTGGCGTCTTACAATAGATTATTTTATTTTAATCAATAATATTTCTAAAATAACATATATAAATTACAAAAAAGATATTAACGATGTTTTCAATCAGTGTTACGTAAAGAAGAATTATAGATGTATTTTTTTACTTCTTTCTTAAATATATTGTATTCCTGGCTGTACTTTTTATTATCTTTGTTCCTTTCATTAAAGAAAAATATTCCTCTGTAAGTACAATGATGTTGTGCAGTAGTTGTTTTTAATTAAGGAATTAAGATATTACCACCTGTTCTAGGTCGCGTACTTATGTTTTGAGACCTAGAAATACTACTATTTATTTTATCTTTATGTATTTGAAGCAAACAATTCTTTTTATATAGCAATTTTGTATCTTAAACCTTAAATTTTTTAAATAATTGAACGGTGGGAAAAGTAGAAGGTTTTTTCAAAATAACTTTTATAATTAATTTTTGTATTTTTTCAACTGGTAAAATATTTGTTTTAAAAGCACCACCCCATCCGATTATTCCGTATTGTAATATAGATTGGGCGAATGCAAAGTAAATCGATTTTAATTTTTCGATGGTTAATATATTCCTTAATCTAATACATGCATATATAAGTTTTCTCATTCTATTTACAATATTATTTATTTGCTCCTTCCATTTTATATTTTTATCAATTATAATGCCTAAATATTTAATGCTATTTTTTTCAGTGATTTGAAGGCAATTATCATTATGAAACTGATATCCTTCATTGCATTCTGTTGTGTGTATACAAATATTTATAAGAGGTATAATTTGTTCTTTCAATGTATAAGTGATGATTAAAATATAATTGAAATCACAGCATAATCCTCTTGAATCGTAAGCCAGGTTAAGAAAAGTACACACCTACTTTATTTATAGTCCAAGAACTTAAATCCTTTTCCTGGAATACTTTCCTGGAAATATGAAGCTCATTATGAGAAACTCGCCGCTTTTGTTCTATGGAGTGTAATTTGTTATAGTACTGGTTAAAGTTACCCGCTTAGCTTCGGGTAAAAGCAGCAAAAGGTTTTCTTTGTTTGTTGGCATTGACCTGGATCAGTTTTATTAAATGATTCCCGATGTATCTTATTAATACTGTTTCGTTTTTATATTGATTTCAACATCCTTTATTTACTTACACGTTCTTGCACATTTTCGTTATAATTTTTGTTAAATGTTAAACGTTTTTTGTTTTTTAATACCTGTATTTTAAAATCTCGTGTTTTGCTTAATGTAACTACACCGTTTACAAAGGGATTTTTTCGCAGTACTTAAATAATTAAAAAAATAATTTCAACTCTACTACAAAACGCCAGTTTACTCGTCAAAATTCTTGAGGTGTTCTATACCTTCAGTTTTATTATATTTGTTCAAAATGTCTGGTGAGTTAAGTCTTAGGCGCCGGCTGGACTGGGACGCCCGACCTCCCTTCCTACATATATTGTCCATCCTTTTCCCACTACCGCATACCGGCCTTCCTCGGCCATGATTTTCTCCCTTTCAGCGTATGCCCAAACGGCAACCTTCGGGAGCGTAATAACCACGTTACTTACACAAACACCTTCAAATTTTTCATAGCGCCTTGTCTTCCAATTCAACTCTAATAAAAACACTCAAATCGTGTCATTGTAGAATATCATTGGCTTTGTATTCATTTTATGTAACTACAAACATGTTTTATTTCTGACGTTTTAATCAAGATTTGATTTTCTGCGTACTGCTCCGTTAACATTGAGGTAACTTTTTAAAAATGTTGTCATTGCAAGATATCTGGATAATGTTTTATATCTTAAATAAATTCTAAAAATGCTCCAGGGAATTATTCAAATATGTATTAAAAGTTTTTTTTTAATGCTTTATCAGCCCTGAGATTCAGAAGCTGAACTATTTATAATTGTGGATTTTCTCAACTCTTCTTAAAATCTCGTTTCGCTATAAAAACTTTTTTCGCTTCCTCCTTATAAAAATACATTAAGGTTGACTTTAGGGTTGCCATAACACAAAAAAAGGTTGACTTTGAAAAACTAACCATCGATTATGTAGTGTAAATATTTACTTTCAATATTTATGTCAAATATTTTTATACGAAAGAACTTGCAATTATTATTTCAATTTAACTCGTTGAAAGCGTCAATTTTATTCCATTTTACATAAATACAATATATATAGGTATTCATATTAGGTTTAATCTAAGCACCAAATCATATTTCTAAATATTAATGAAATGAAACACATATTTTTTAACTCATTTTTATTTTACCACTTTGAAAGAGAACATAATAATACATCAAACATCACATGTAAGCTTTGCAAAGTTTAAATTTGTTTTTAGACATAAAACAATAACAATAATAATTGATCTTTATATCGAACTTACACTAAACAAGGCAAAGGAACATAAGAAATAACTGTGAAAGGAAAAATAAATCAACGACAGATGGTCCATTTCGATCAGAGTTATTTATCCCTGTTGACTGTTAGGAGAAATTTCCTCTGCGCGCCGGGAAACATTAGAAGCGTCTTATAGCCCTTTACATCCCTTCACTTATTCGAAACTCACGTACTACGTGACTTAGGAGTTGGGAGGTTCCGCGCTTCAAGTCTCCGTTTGGAAACTGGTCGCTCAAGAAAATCAATGAAAACAGCTTACTCTCCTCGCAGTATAAAAATAAAATCTAATTTAGTGAACTTTTGTACATATATATATATATATGTGCAACGTAAGGTGACGTACCTCCATGTTATTCAAACAGTTGAACTTGTCGGTAACGAGACACTTATTCCAAAAATACACAATTTTACCAACCCTTCGTTACACGCATAAAAAATAAAACGCTCAACTTATTGTTTAAAATCATAATACGGCTTTCTTGAAAAATATATATCTTCGTCACCCGTGTGTTATCTCGCGTACTGACATCGATTAAATTATCTTCCAGATGAAAGCTAAGATCCATATACGCAAAATTGAATTTCCAGTAAGCCAAAATATACTCTCCTTAAAGTTAGTAGAATCCGCTACTGGTACACTTTAAATATTACTCTAGAATGGAGGGGTAAACCATTTTCAGTACATGTTATGTAAACAATATATTATACAAATATATATCCATTTAGAATTACTTTAAGTCTAAAATTATTGATTGAATCCTACCTTAGGCAACGAAGAGTTTTTGTTTTTTTACGGTACTTAGGCGAATGTGGGTAAGACATTTATAATAATTTGCGATTAATAGAAAATAAATAATCTCCTCTTCGTGTGAACACATTCTACATACAGATCTGTACGGATCATTTACTAGGAGCGCGAGCGCGGATTGGCAGTTGTTCCCCGTACTTGCTCATCACGTCCTACTGACTCGCCACTCGCCACTAATATACTATTACTTCTCGGCGAGTTATACTTTGTGCTAGGAATATATCGAACAGTTGAACCGTTGAACAACGACAAAACACGAGGGAAGTAATAAGCTTTGACGAAAATCACTCCACGTGCCAGCGTTATTCTCACTAGGCATTTACGTACAATACGGAAAGGAGCAAAAATGCTGTCGACAACAATATAGCGATAAAGATGCACTAGGAAATAATTTACACTTCGTATAATACATTTTGTACGTTTAGAATATACTGAAATCTTAATTGATAGACGATTTTCATAAATAACATTTTTACACCTATAATATGCAAGAACAGATGATGCTACCGGCTGCTGTCCATAACACGCCCTTAACTTGCGACAGAACTCCAGCATCACATGACTTCAGAGTTTTCATCGTTCTTTACTTTCAGTGCGTCTTCTGCGCTTACCCTAATAATATTCTCAATCACCGAGTACAATCAATTGTCACCATCGCTTAAAGCGTTATATTTACACTGGCTATATACATAATATTATACTGTCATTATGTATCACTTTACACACATTGGAATGAAATTGTTAATTATTTATCTGGGTTCTTGGAATGTCTAAATCCGCGTAATAAAATCGTTATAATTTTGTAATTAATCAAGACGCAAATTTTGCTCAAATATAGTTTACAATTTTATTATATTATTATGTACATACATACTTGCGGGGATTGTTTACACGGCGGTATATTGAACTACAAAATAAGAAAATAGCAACGCCCTTGCAATAATAGGTTTAACGGCAAATTTCCTTACGATCACATGGAAGCTCTCGCAAAATCTGAATTTCTCAATAAACCGCGTAATGTACATAAATATGTGCCCAATCGCGATCGAAGATTAGGCGCATATTTATTTACTATACTCTCGCGGGAATCCTTAGTACTGACAAAACGCATAGTATTCATTCACCCACCCTAATCTATATAAACATTCTTCAGGCCACCAAGCACACACATCAAATGGACATACGCGCCAAAACCCTCTTTCTATTTGTGCTATCGGTTGCTCCCCTCCCCCCTCCACATTATTTACATCATTAACCTTTGTCTCATAACAAGTGCTAATTCTAAGAACAATAAAATTGTGCAAACAGTATGAATAGCCGATGCTGATTCTGCTACTATTCCAGCATTAACCAAACGATCTTCTTTCTTTTTTAACGACGATGCATCTCCTTCGTCAGATACCATGCCTTTCTCCTGGCTTTCTCCACTGTTTTGAATTGCTGCTTGATCGCCGATTTTCTTAACTTGAATAACTTCATTCGGCGGCAACTCCGCAGATATAGGGGCTTCGGTTGTAGTTGTCGTGGTAGTGGTTGTGGTAGTTGTCGTTGTTGTCGTAGTAGGAACTAGAGAATTATTTCTCAAATAATAAATTGGGCCATATTCAGGTGTAACATCCTTCATTCCGAATTCAACTTTGTTTCCGTGAATGATTCTAGAAGTAGTGTTTCCTTCGGGGTAGAACGCAATCAACGTGGCTGTGTATGGAATATCCATTTCGGTATAGTTACCACTTAGTGTAACATTACAAGCAGTGCCCGGTTCTAGCAAACGTTCCACTTTAAATATATCCTCACGCTCTTCTTTGTATTCAATTCCCCATGTGTAATTTTCCAGTACAGTACCATTGCTCAGTCGTACGGTAGTGTTTAAACCAGTCAAAATAGCATGACCATGTCCCCAGTATAGGCGGTACGTGGAATTGTATGCGAGCGCGGAATCAACGTTTATGGGTTCTGTAGCTGCGCCATTCCTTAATATGGTTTCTGCCAAAAATCTAGGATCTTTAATTTCTCGTTTTCTGTATTGATTAAATTTGACGCCAGTTAATTCATATCGTATAGGCTCTGTTTCAATTAATATCTCTCCCTTTAAAAATACCATTTCTTTATCTTGTTCGTCGACCACAGATATTTTTCCTAGTCCATCTTTTGGATCAAATTTACCTATTAAGTGAGTGTATCCTAAAGAATCTGTCATATCACCATCTTCTTGTACGACCTTTTTTCTGGCTACGAAGTTTGGGTACGTATCTTGTCCTCCCGCCACAGCCCCCTTGGGAATAATGGTGAACTTATCCCAAGGCATCCAACTGAGCATAGCACCTCCTTCTAAATTTTGCAAAATCTCGAACTTCGGATACTTATGCACCGAACTATGTAATGATACGATACACTCTCGATATTTGCTTCGCAGTTGTCCAGAAACCCAAACACCATTATGCCTAGCTCGGCAAACGTATACAGATTTACTCTGGGCGTCCTCGGAATTCGCAGAATTGGCACCTGTAAAGAAAATTTGTATTAGCCTCATTCGACATACCCACTGATTGTATTTCACACCCTTTGCATGTATGAACTTATTGGCTTATGTTTGTGTTATTCCAACTAATTGACTTATTTTTCAAAATTATTTAGTTGTGTACTCACCTCCGTCGATCAATTCATAGCCTCCAAGGACAGCATTCTCTAACTGCTTGACGTCTCCCGTTCCAGTAACCCATTGGAGAGTGCTAGACGTTATGATTTGGTCGTTATCATACAACAAACCAACTCCGCTTTCAGTCCGTACCGGTGTCAATGCTAACAGGGCTAGCGAGAGCCCCATCAGCAAGGTGGCAGCCATGTTTTGCAACGATTTCTGAAACAATTTAAAAATTTACATTATTTTTTGTCTGATGGTTTCTTTCTAACGACTAATTATAAACTCATCATTATTCTTTTCTTTGCTCGCTTTTTACTAACTCGATTATGTTTAGTGATGTGTGATCGACGAGAAATGCCATCTCTATTAACTGAAGTACATTAAGAATTGAATAATGTAATCGGGTTCAAAGCACTAATGACATTTTAATAGCGTATAGATATCTGAATTTAAAAATTCAATAGTCACGCCTTTTTATGGTGGCTCCTTGATGACTAAAATAATGATTGATTTATTCATTTTAAAGTTTTAATTTAATTTAATCTTTATAACAACGTTGTACATATGTGTACATTCACTAAGGTTTGACAAAATGTAATTATTTAAAATATATGACAATTCTATTTGCCTAATTAAAATTAGGAAAGAGTAATGACGGATTTTTTCGATAAATCAACAATACAGTTAAAGGCACGCTCGTACGTCTGAATCAATTATAAACTCATTTGTATTGAAGAATTATCTAAATACCAGAACATTTGACATGCAGATAGACCAGTAAAGTTGATTGTTATTTACGACGCCATGGAATCATTTATTTTTATTGGAACGAATGAGAAAAAAAATAACTGATATGTTTTGCGGTAATATTCATGTTTCTACTGAATCTGTTGATCTTAACCCACCCTTTTAGGTCTGATGTCATCTCAATTTGTACTCCCCCAATACTCTTAAGGAAATAGTATGATGCAATCGACCCTCGCCCTTTGTTATAAGGCAAATGTGCAATAAAGCACGGGACCTTTCTCCATATATGATAACATTGTTTTGAACGCCCTTTATTAATGTAACATATATTATTTTTAAAAAAATCTGAGTTTTTTACTAACTTAAACATTTGTACTTGCTCTAATTTATTTGATTGCATATTTACTACTGGGCTTTTCTCCCCTTCAAAGTGCGGCAATACAATGAGTTAGGATATTTGTACAAAAAATATTCATGAAAGTATGTAATATTCGATGAAAGCCAAAGACCATTAATCACGTGTGGTTTCCATTACTTTGGATGCCCTCGCGGGGAAGGTGCAAGAAAGAGGCAGCTGATAAATAGCTTCGGCTGAGATAACAATTACTCGGGATGATTTCTAGAGATAGATAGCGCTAGGGCGCGTCCGACACCACCACCTTTTGAAGCTGAACTAATCACACTTAGGTAATAAAAAAGTCTAAAAATAAAGAACTATCTAAATTCAAAGTAACTTTAAAAAAAAAAATATTTGAGTTCTTATGATTTACCCAAATAATTCGATTTTGTGGCCACTTCAACGAGTTGTAAATAACTCACTACTGGGAATGAAGTTGGGGTAGAGTGGTGTCCACGGAACCATAATCTGAGTTTTTAAAGTATAGCGTATATCTTGATTGACGTTTTTCGCCTTGACGTGCTTTGACGTTCGATGCATTTACGTTAATACGAGCAAATGCGGAATCCCCTCGTAGGTCTGTATATTTCAGTCTTTTTTAATTTAAAAATAGTTATTTAACTATGTATTCGTTCGCGCCATTTCCTATCCTCTGTGAAAACGAACAAGCACGATACTTGTGTAGAGGTACATACACGCGGAAATAGACACAGTGGCGCCGATCCCCCCTCGCTCCCCTCCTTCCATCCCCCGGCAACCCTCTGTTTGCCTACGTAATTCGATGTACGTACCTGGTAGTGACTCATCCACTCTATCAAGTATCCCATTTCCTACAAACAACTGCTATTAATCTACTCTGCGCAATCTGCTCTTGGTTGACTGTTTTGTAAAATGAAGCAACGACTTGATTTAGTTGATATTTTGTTTTATCGATTCGTATACTTGGATTTGATTGCTAAGCTCCGTTCAACTATAAAATGATTTTTTTTTAAAAACAGTATGCTGAAAGCCAAAATGTATACTTCGTTTTTCTGTACTTAGGCTGAATGGAAAAAGGGATTTATAAAAGAAAGAATACCGTTGTGTAATATGTAGAATGCAACGAATCTATTCATCAAATTTAACATACTCGGATTGAGATAAATCTCCTGTCTGAATATTGGAGTTATATACATTACTCAATATAAAACCCGATCGCTTATTGAATAGCTAGAGACAGCTTTTAGAACATTATTGATGGACTGTGATAAAATATAATGCATTATATTCATCGTAAAATAAGATCACAAACGATTTTACAGTAAGCTCTTATAAACGAGATTATTTATTTATATGAGTGTTAAAAGTTGCACAGAATCATAACATTTAATTAGGTTATATCGAATGTCTCCTAAAGTTTTAATTATTTAATTTCAATTAATGGACCATTGCCCACTTAAAAAGGTAAACCAGATACATTTGAAATAAAGTCGAAATTACAAATATAAGAGACAAAACAACAAAAAAAAAAACAGATCTTTGACAAAACGTTAAATGACTTAGGGACAAGATCGACTTTATTTCCTTAATCAAACATCAAGGTCGTTTTAAGCTAAAGGCGTATTTTCGCAACATTTTTTCCAGATTATTAATAGTGATTTATCGTTGAGACCCAGAAGATTAATCGATCATAAAGTGGTCTGAAGCTGTTTCTTATAATGAAATAATACGATCTATGAATATGCGGAAGCCTTTAAAGCGCAGAAGCTGTCCACAGTCCGCAGCGAACGATTGAAAAAACTACCTCACTCAGTCAAAGCAAAAACAATAAAGACAAAGTAAATTCTCAAAAAACATGTAACCTTTATGTTGGACCCTTGTATTTTTTCGTAACGTTTTATATTTATGGGTATGTCTGGTCTTGATGTATAAGAGTGTATGAATAGTGTACGTCTTCACCGTACCGTACAGTAAAGCGTAAAATCGTACTTGATATTAAAAGCTCTTTTGAAATATCAGAGTTGGCACTAGAAGAGATACAGTTTTATCCTTATTTTTCTTTGGTGGGTATCCACGACGCTCGTAGATTTTCTGAAAACTTTGAAATCGTCTGTTTGCACAGCACGCGACTGTACTGACAGCCCATTCACACGATCCCCGTGAGAAGCGCCCAAGTAGATACCTGTATTGAAGTATAATGTACACTTTTCAGTGTATGGATCGCAGTATATGTAGCCACGAGTCTGTAAATAAGGGCCCGGTTGAAGTGCGGCGTCCCAGCGCTGATTGATCGCGTCGGCGTCGGCGTCGGGACACCGTTGCCAACCTCCCGCGTGATGACAATAGCCTTCTTAGTGACAGACTTCCGCATCCGTTAGCGGTTACGCGAGGTGTGATCACCGTAATGCATACCGGATCCATCCGCGGCTTAAAAGGAAGCTTTGAAATATGGCGGACTTTCGTGTATACAATACTACACTAGACTATACAACTATACACCCCACGTCCCTAGACGGGACTTTTAAACCAAAGGAGAAAAGTAATCCTTCCACTAAGAATATGAAGATTTTTTCGGAACTTTAAAACTAGTCCTATGAAATAAATGTTCGTTTCATTTTGTAAAAAAGTTTATTTCCCATTTTACTGATATTTATTGTTATTGTTTTATATCACGTACAGTGCGTTCGAATGTTTAATAATCCTATGTTAGTGCCTGTCGTAGAACCAAGTAAACATATGAATTTCGATTTTTGTGACAAGTAGTTAGAACATACCGAGGTAAGATACAGATAATACAGAAGTTAAGTATACCGTCTCGATATATACAGATGAAGATAGCGTTCATAATCGAGGCACTGATCTAATTTCTGCAAGACTAGCATGGGACCACGACCTGAGTCAATTCATATTATGCTAATTTACAATTTTAATTATTAGTATTTCAACGGTGCCTATTTTGTTGCATCGTCATCATGCGTCTTCCTGGAATACCTATATAACTTCAATTTAAAGAAATTAATTTGAAATGACATCTACTTCCGGTGCAGTTTACTACAGGGTTTCTTTCCCCCTATTATATTATTTTATATCGTCCTAATATGTTCCAAGTGAGATATATGATCGCTTTATGTTAATTAAGGACAACAATTTTATGTTTAGGCAATCTCTTTAATTTATGTAAACGCTTTTACAACTTGCCCCTCAACGTGTTTACTATCCGATGTAATAATTTATATTGAAATATAATAGGTTTATTATTCCATAACCGAAGAAATTCAGCTCACACGGTGTTCAATTTTTTTAAACCGGAAAGTATGTTTTAGATAATTTAATTATCAGGCAGTAGGCAGAAAAGACGGAATAGGGAGATTCCCATACGAGTATATGTGACTAGATTTTACCATTTTTGTCATATCGCTCGTCCTACTTAGGAACACAAATTAAACTTAAATTAACAACATTTTTTTCTTAATCAAATAATGAATATTTACTGTGGAGAATAAATCCTTATGTAAGCGCTTTTATTCCAGTAAAAATATGATTTCAAAAACATTTTTTTGGTACTATGTAAAAAGTATCGATTCATTCATCTGTTTTATGGAAAAATATGTTTTTTTTTTTTTCAAAAATTTTACTGCGTAACGTTAATTTTTTAAGTTTATTTCTGAAAATTAAAGAAAAAATTAAGCATCTCTTATTATGTTATTTGTGATCATAAATTGATTATTTTGTCAATTTAATCGGCATTCACTTCGTAACACTTCATTATAAATTATTATGAAAATAAAACTTTGAAGAAAATAACAAAGATTCTATGACATTGTGAACAAAATTTTGTGTTTACTTTATTAGTTTTATATCACCCGTTGACGGGAGGAGTGCTCTCCCGAAACTGTAGTAGTGTTCTTGTAAAATAATTAAAATTGTGTAACACTAATAACAAAGCTTTATTTTTATAATAATTTATAAATTGATTAATTCATTTTATTTTTTGGCATTAAAATTTCGGTTTTACATATTACAAAAACATGTAAATTTTAACGCAAATTTCTATCGACCTGCTTATTTATTTTGAAACCTTATCATTATTACCAGACACACAAAGAATCGGCTATCGAAGCTAATGTTTAAATTGTATAATAATAGTTCTTCCCACGGCCTTTTCTCTGCCCAGTAGCGAGTAACTTAGGTAATGACGGGGATATTATTATGTATGAAAATGCACGCCAGGGATTGCACCCCGGAGTACGTATGAATAATTAATTAATTGTGTGGTGAGGACCGGCAGGCCGGCGCCTTATTTCGGACAAAAGGTTCCCATATTATAAAACATATTTTAATTAATTGTATTGTATTATAGCTACTGCCATCGACCCGAACAGACAATAATGTTAATGTTTTGAGAGAAGCACAACGAACAGTTTAATTTGTTTTTTTTTAATACTTCTCATAAGATTATCTTAATATTTTTTTTATATATTTCCACAACGACAATAAATAAACACAAATATTCCGAAAGTTTACAAAATGCTCTATATTGATTAACTTTTTGTGGATGTAGCCACTCTGGCCCATAGGCACGTTCCAGAGAGCCAAGTGTATCTTTTTTATACGTAAACGAACTTACAAATCAGTTGCATTTTTAGTACTAATTAAAATTATTTGTTTTATATAATTGAATACAATATCATTTGGTTATTTTATTATTTCGCTGTCTGTAGTGTATTTGGCTTTTATTTCTCATTTTAAAGTAATGTGAAAGTTATTTTTAAAACATTACACCTAAATCATATACATCACATTCCATAGCTAAAATTTTATTTGATATCAAACACGTCGATAGTGAAGGTAAATAACTATTTAAATATATATTATAGATTTTTTTCTACTGACACTTCATGGTGGAATAACGTTTTAATTTCTTATAATATTTTTTAAAGATAAATAAAATAACTTCGTTTTATGATTCATTTATGGAACCGACTAGTTTCGGCAACAACACGTTGCCCTCTTCAGGGTTATTTAATAAGTTATTAAATAAACCTGAAGAGGGCAACCTGTTGCCGAAACTAGTCAGTTCTGTAAATGAATAAAGTAGTTCATAAAACAAAGTTATTTTATTTGTCTCTCAAAAATATTATGTATTTATTTATTTATTTATTTATTTAATTTATTTAATTTTATTTGGGATTTTTACAGCTATTACATAAACAAAATAACTAGAAAAATCTTAACAATACTAAAGCCAATTAAAAAAATCCACTGTAAATATAATGACACATAATATATAAGAAAAGAAGTTTAGTAATTGCATTTGTGTGACGTTTGTATTCATGTGTATGTGAATGTGTGTGTGCGTGAATGAATGAGGGAGAGGATACATGTGCGTGTGGGAATGAAAGAGGGAGAGGGTGCGTGTGTATGGGTGCGTAAGTATGAAAATAATATATTTGCTTAAAACTTGTAAATTGTATTAAAAATGGTACAATAAAGAGCTTAGTAAAAAGTTATTATAAAGTAAAAAGTATTACAATGATCCTCAAAGTTAGTGCTACAAATATCCAAAATATGTCAATTACTTATTTAAATAGTAAATAAATACCTTATTCAATTTCAATCCGCCTCTTGGTATAATGGTCAGCGCGATTGCCTACCATGCAAGAGGTTTCAAGTTTTTCCGTCATGGTTGACATGAATTATTTATTTAAAAATGTGCTTTTCCACTTATACTTATTATTTGGAGTGGAGGTCAGTGCTTTATAAGCTCCTGACGTCACTGCGGCCTGTGAAGATATATTGTGACATGTCCCCGTGAATCTTTAAAGAGCTTGTGTACTGTGTGGAAGGCGAGAGTTCTCATTTTGATAAATCTCCCACTGATCCGTAAAGTAAAAAGCTAAGAGGTAGGGAACGAGCTCTTTAACATTTTCAGGTTTAACGCTAGAATATTTCATAGTCCCAGGACCGGCATCTGGTGCGTAAGACCGATTGTCTCCCCTTCGTGTAGTAAAAAAATATCGAGATACGCTGCGGTCGGAGTACTACAACATAAGATTTTTTAGCCTTCCTCCAGTCTGACGACATCTTTCACGATAAAAGCCGGTCATTGGTTAAAAATCCCAATTTAAAAGTGGTCATAACTAAGAAAAACCTGTTTAATTATTTATAATTAGAAATAGGTAGTTTTCAGAATCTTGTTTAGATTTATTAATAATGTTAGTTCTCACAACGTAGGCCTACATAAAATATAATTTTAAGAAATATTAAAATAGTTAGTTTAGTAGTAGGTAGCAGTGGCGAGCCGTGATTTATTTTATAGGTTGTCTACAAAAAATAATTATAAATTACTATTTTTTCTGCGGTTCTGTGAAAATCAACTCCAATTATCATTAACCACGCAATATTCGTAGCTTTATGCTACACTGTTTTAATACAATACTTGTACAAAAGTTTATTAACAAATACCACAATATCATTAAGCAGTATCTGTCAGTACTGAACACTGGCTGATTCCTTTTAAAATGAATAATGCCAAACTCGGCCAAGAACGCCATATGTCCTATGTGATACATAATATGTCAACGGTATCCTATCAAAGAAAAATAGTGTTTCAAAAATAGGCGCAATTTATAGATATTTTTTTAGGAAGATATAAACGGTAGTGGGGATTTAAAATAAATAACTTTTTTTAAATTTATTTCCGCATGAACATACTCGTATTTAATATATCGAAAATTAAATTTAATGGTAAGCTGTGCATAATCGTTTATGTTTTAATTATTTCTTTTTATATGTACATTACAAAATGGAATATCTTAATTCATACATATAGAAATAATTAAAATAATTAGGTAAAATTAGGTGTATATAAAAAAAAACACATTAGTATACATAATATCCAAAGAATGTTATGTTAAAAAAGTAAGAGAATCTTGTAACGAAAAACTTCCTCAGAGACGTGAAAAATGTCAATGTCCAAAGTGATATTGTTCAACATAGAGATAGCCCTTCCAACAGGCATAACCATTGGCAGGTTGGGCCTGTATATTGGAATGTGAAACAGTCTATGCTGACGCTGTCTAAGGTAATTATCCGGAACATAAAAGCTAATGCTCCGCATAATTTCAGGGTTGTCAATAATACCGCGCAACAATCGAAAGAAGTGCGTAGTTTAATACACATTCCTTCTAGTCTTCAAACTGCTGTAACCAAGCATACCCTGGAGGAACTCAGTGGGATAAAGCCATGGATAATATACGCACTCCCTTATGTTGACGATTCGCCCCTGGTATTTGGTATATTTTTCATTATTTACCCACAATTTTGTAAATATTTTATCGTTCTTTATTTAACTATCTGAATAAAAATTCTAATATGATAACTGATGCCTTTGAAACACAAAATCAAATCAAACAGACGTTCATTTAATGGTTTTACGAGCGTTTTTAAAGCTTTTAGTGCATAAATTCTACATTTATTCAAACGAAATGTTAAGGAAAACACACCTTGATCTTGAATATCATTTTGGGAATCACCGCTGCCCTGTCTCACGTATTGTGTATACAAATTTACCAATTATGCTAATTTATGCCGGAGAGGGTTCTAACGAACATGTTACAGTAACAAATAGACTAATTATTGCATCACGATTATTTAGATTACTCATGTAGTGATTGAGGTATGATAATAAGTTAATTTGATCTATTAATTTTCAATGTACAATATTTTAATTTAGCAGTTATTTGTATTCGAATGCGATTCTTGGCACCTCACTAAGCACAAACAGCAACATTCTTAGTTTTGAGTATAGGTGCCTTAGAAGAATCTTGGATGTGCGGCAGTTAGACTTAAATAATGATAAAATAAGATAACGGACGCAGTAACTTCTGTTAACAACAATTTATTTTATTCATTTGTTCTTGTACAATTTATGTATTACTTTTTTTACATCAATGATAATATCCCCTCACTGGGGTCCAGTGCCGAGGGGGACATTTTATATATTTTTGAAACATGCCTTATTAAACATAATTAAATCATGATATCAAATACATATAAAACATAATAGAAACATATCAATGTATGACAGGGTTACGAATGATGAAATCAGGCGAGAGTGTTAATCTGAGTCATGTATAATTGACAAGATTAAGAAAGGGTCTCTGAGATGGTTTGGTCACGTAGAACGAATGGACGACGAAAGAATGGTATAACAAGTATACAAGTTAGTAGTAACGTGAGACGAGGACGACCAAGGAAGACGTGCCATGATCAGATAAACCAAAATCTTAAGTCTGGTCATGTCAAAAGCAGACAGAACCGAAGGGCATATATGACAAGATGTATGAATGTGGAAGAAGCTAGGAATGTATGCCATGATAGACGTGTGTGGCGGTCCATTCTCTCTGCCTACCCCTACGGGGAAATGGCGTGATGGTAGTAGTAGTAGAGACATAAAACTCACAAATTAAAACACTATAAATAAAAATATCTTTCTACGTATTTGGCCTGATCCACTCATCAATCCGTGCGCATCCCACCTTCATTATCCATTTCTTAATGGCGATTTTATAGTGACAATATTTACTAATAATTGTCTTTATGGACAATGGAAGTAAGTTGTACACTTTAATGGAGAAGTAGACCAATCTTCTTTGACCGAAAGTTGTGTTAATTTCCGATTGCTTTTGCAGCATCAGAGTGGAATGTCTACTATCAAGAGACGAAAAATATTTAAAAAAAGGATAATCTGTTTTTTTTTATGTCTAATTTTGTTTGCTACAAAGTGAATTACACTCGATAACGTACCAAATACTTTATATTAATAGAAAAAAATATGCAGAAGAGGATTTACACTTCTTAACTACTATTGAGATAAATCAGTATTTTTTTGTAAAGCAGTTTCGAAATATCGCTTTTAAAAACATTTCTCAGTTCAGACAGGCGCCGTGGCGCAGACGCTTAGACGGATAACTGTGACACTGGCGTCGCGGGTTCGTTTCCCGCCAGTTGCAAGAAATAAATCCATGAATTATTTATTTCCCAATTGATCTAGGTGTTGTGGTATATTTTTCATTACTTCCTTCCATATCCTCTCTTTCTCACAGGGATTATTTCTTTTTTTAAATAAATAAAAACGTTTTATCAGAATACTCTTTTTAGAATTATGTGTTTTTACCTGTCAAGTAAATCGCAATATTTGTAATCTCAATCTCAACATAAAACCTACGTAGTATTCATGTACTTTCTTTACCCCTATAAAGTTTATTGGAGGGTTCTTCCTACCGCTAACGGATTGGCATCCAATTAAGGTTGTTTTCGAACCAGGATCATGACAGGAGTCGTAATCAGTACCGGTAATTAGCGGAAATCCTTCGTCCTGGCAGGAGTACAGTACATACTCGTATTACATTAAGTTTGAAACCGAAACCGTACACAGCTAAAGCCACAGTGAATTTCCGACAAATGCATATAAGATTTCATGTCATAAAATTTCTAGTTATTAAAAACAAATATCATACAAAAGTACCTACCTATATAGTTAAGCAGGCAATGCAGTTTAAAAGTTTTTTATATGAAATATTATACGCATCATAAAATAACGTTTTACGATAACCATAAATTAAGATGAGAACCGTTTAACAGCGTTTTAAACAAAATAATTTGTACATATTTCATTTCCGTTTATGAGTTGTCGAACTTTTGGGAGGTTCAGTATTCGAAGAATGTGTCCTACTTTACTGAAAATCAAACGGAAGGAAGGAAGCCATACCGTCTAAGGAAGATTCCAATTACAGGAAAGGTAACTTATGTAACTTTTGTTACTGGAAAGGAATAGGAAATAATGGGTTGTCATTCGTGAAATGGCTCGCTTCGCGAGTACGTGCCTTGGGTATGAGAATTTCGCTCAATAAATTATTATAATATTGTTACTTATGTTAATGAATAATACAATCTGTTATTTATTGTATTACAAAAAGGGAATTTTCTCTAATTTTAATGTGTGTTTTTAATAAAATTCTAACGATCTCTTTTTTTAACGGCATCGTGAGTAATAAACAATAGAAAACCACCCCAAAGATGTTTTCTAAATTGTACAGCATCCCCGGCCTTACAAAAACAACCACTTAGAGTCAGAATAACTGCAATAATAACGAGTGCACGCAAATTACACCAATTGTCTGTTTTCATTTCGCTTTTCTACCCTCCTATAGTTGAGACAAAAAAATCTGTAGCTCGGCGTGATTAAGTTCTTTATAATCCAGTACCTTCCCTCGCACTCGTGTAGAGTAGACGCCCATCCCGACAATTATTTCCGAATCTTTTTACAGCTCCCCTTTATCTGGGGCGAGAATTAGGGGAAACTATCTGTCTGGGGCGAACACATGGTAGTAGGAAGTCACCTTTAATGATTCGAAATTAACGGAGTTTGCTTAATTTGTATTAGCTCGTCGGCAAGTACGAATTGGAACGCCTATTGTTCACTTAAAGTTCAGTAATTTTATTACTTCACCTAATCTGATTCAAATTATGTAATTTATATATTATTCAAATTAATATTCCACGCTTATTTTCTTAGCGCGGGCTTATCTGGCTGTATCCTGGAACTTAAAGCTACGTGGGTTTAAATACAATCAAAATTGGAACCACGAAGGTATCCTATTCAGTAGGGGAGCGATTTTTAGCACGGAGCTCCGCCTGGATTGGCCTGCCAATATACCTGGAACAGCCACCCTCCGCTTTATTACACGTCATACTGCGGAGAAACACGGCACAGAGGTCACACAATAAACCGACCCGCTCCCAATGTTATCACATTACGCCGCAAGATACCGAGGGGGTAAAAGATGCTAGAACTTTCAGGCGGGAAAACGTGAACCGGGCGAGAACCAGTCGCGAAATTTTCGTCAGATTCTCGTAAGAAAGAGTTTATAAAGTTGTTGCAATTTGCTCACATTATGATACAATTATTTTACCTTTTTTCAACAGCAAATGCAATAACGAGTACTTTTACTAGATACGCTGTCCACATTTTACCCAAAGGTAATTCAGACAAGAGGTTTTTTCAAACGCTTTAGAAAATCTTTTTACTATTTCCGTAACAAATCTGCATTTGGTTTGTTGTTAAAGCGGGTATTTTCATTCTATGAATGACGACTCACCGTGAAAAATTCTTTTCATCTCGCGGTATGCCGCAATTTTCATTCATACGTTTTCCTTACTTTCCATCTTATGTAAGTAATCTGAAAATCCTGGCAACGTCTCCGGGTGTATGGTTGCCATGCCAACGCCCTCGTGCGCTGTAAACATGCCTCCCCTCGGAATTTCAGTACAGCGCGGGTACCCCGGTGCTGTACTGAAAGTAGTCAGTGTTTCTTTGATTGCTCGGAAAATGCCGTTTGTTTACTAATGCAGCAATCGATATGCGCCATTTCCGTCGGATGGGACACACCACGATGGTAACTTTATCTTCCGTCGCTTTCCTGATGGCAGTCATTAAGACATCCCTATTATTATAAGTGAGGAAATGCTGGTAATCAGTGAGTGAAACTTCGCTTTCTCACTGCTCAGTAAGTGCATAGTATTCGTTAAGTTTAGAGGATATGCGGTGACTGAGATTTTATCAATCATATCTGTATACCGTACGTCCGAAAACGGCAGATAAAACTAGGCGCTTTTGTGGGTTTTTAGATGATCCTCTGATCTCATTAGAAACTATTTATCTAAAAATCAAAACGGCAGAGACACGCCAATGGTAAATATCTATGGTGTGTTAAAAAAATCACTGCTCCCTGCCATAATAAATAAAATAGACCACAGAGGAGATGGACTGACGACATCATCGAACTCGTGGGTCAAGGATGGAAACTGAGTGTCCAGGACAGAAAAACAAGGAAAAATTTGGAAGTGGCTTATATCCGGCAGTGGAGAGAAACGGGCTGATAAGAAGAAGTACCATACTCCAGAGAGAAAAAAGTTTGTACGACGAAAAGTCAAACAGCTATTCCTCTTAAGTCAATTCGTTTGGAAAAAATATTTTAATATCCAAGTTACAGTAACGTTATGATAAAAATACAGTTTAAAATAAATTTGAATTTTAAACCGGAATCTACCGAATACCTACTTAATATGGTAAAATTATATCGTAAAATCTGAAGATAATATAAAAAGATATACCTACGTGTAATATTTTTTCTCCTATAACCTGCTAGGTAACATTTTTACCATTTTTATGCATATCAAATTTCATTTATCATAATATGGTACTACATTATATATTATGTCGATGTCTTCGCGTTATATAAAAAGTTTAGTCGCAGTACATTACTAAAGACTTGGTTGTTTTAATAATAATTGTTATCATTTGTGGCAGACCAATTACACGCAGATCACATTCTCGTTTAAAGGTGTCTAACGGGGCGTGTAGAATGTGAGGGAAATTGAAAACGAGCCCCTATTTTCATTCTGGCGGGTAGAATCATACAGTAGAGAGTACATGCGACATTCCATGAATAAATCGGATTTCTAGTTTGTCACTGCTCATTTTGTAGGAAACAATTCATTTCTCGGTTATCGTATTTTTTCTTTGATTTAAAACCACGTAAATGGAGGATTATAATATTGCATAATATATAAGGGGATGGTTTTCACGTATTGAATGTACCCCCAACAGTTAATACCCTACTCGTAATTCAAGTCGCGTTTCGTTCTACTTCCCTTCTTCATTTTCATTTTACGAGCGCCCTCTTTCTATAAATTTTGGTGCCCTAATATATTTATTAATAATTTTCAAATGACTGACGTGAATCAATCACGATCAAATGCGCCAGCGTGCATAATAACGATGGGTAGTTTTATCTCAAAGTCGATTTAAAAACTATCTCAACGAATTAATATATTTACGCACAGTGCAAACACAATAGAAATATCATCTAATGTATTCGATTAAAGTGAAAACCTTTGGAAATGAACACAATATATATATACCGTATATATTACTAGTTTTTCCCGCGGCTTCGGTCGCGTGGTATTAAGCAGAAATTAGTTTTGTGTTTAGCAATAAGAATTTTCCTGATGGAATAAGATGTTTTTTCGGGATAGAAAGTAGCCTGCATCGATTGCCGGTCTTCCAACTATCGCTATGCAAAATGTACGATCCGTTAGTATATGGCGACGTAGCATCGCTATTCTGTTTTGATATTAATTCATTTCTCCACTAAGAATTTTCCCGAGTGAGTGAGATGTTTTTTCGGGATAAAAAAAGTAGCATATGGCTCTTGTCAGCTCTCCGGCTATTCCTATGGATCAAATCACGTCGATCTGTCGCTCCGTTGCGACGTGAAAGAAACACAAACAAACGGACAAACGTACTTTCGCACTTAAAATATTAGTATGGATGTTTTTTTAAAAAAATAATTATTTCACACTTTTTATACATATACAGTTTATATACATATGAGGGCGGACATATTGCCTTAAGGCAATTTCTTCCTACTTACCCAAGGATGTACACATTTATCTATTTTTGCTTTTTATTGTACATCTAAATTTCAATATTTTTTTATATGTTTTGATAAGTGCATTGCAAGATCAGTTTACTGCATTTGTATATCTCCTTAAGCATATCGGTATCTAGCATAATATGTTGTTTGATATTTTCTTAAAACAAATCGAATTAAATATTTATCCAATTACGTTCTACTTCAAGTAGCTTCCTATAAAATTTCTCCCACATTTTATACTTTTCCCAGATAACTGATACAGGTTTTAGACCACTGAACTGTAACGATTTCATTGCTCCATCTCTTTTTATGTTCCGGCATGTTGCTTTCTCGTCTAATCTAGACATTCCTTGGGGATGTTGAGTTTCATAACAATGATCAAATTATTCTACTTTAGCTTTTTTAATCCCTCGAAGTAGTAGGAGAACATTGCGGCTTATTTGGATGATTATTAAATTTTGGAATTACAATTAAATTAATAACATTTTTAACGTGTTCCTAAAAAAAAATTACAGGTACCAATATGCATTTTAGATATTTTGAACGTACATTCCTACTGAACCACACCATCTCATTTGTATAGCTCAATATTCCAAATGAAACAAACATTTAGTCAATACCTCCAATAAAATTATGTATACCTAGGTACTTTTTTATTTTCTGTTAATTCATTAATTTATTCATTTTCCTGGTTCCTCTTCCTCTTTCCTTCCAAACTCACCTAATTCCACATTCCTCATCTTTTAATATGTATAACATAATGCCCTTTCATTTAAATTTATTTGTGCAACCCTTATCTCCGCATTCAAAAACGGCTGTTATCTTTAATCAATTAGGTTTTTTATAAGTATGTTTCTTTTGTGTATTTTATTACAAATTTATGACCATCGCTTCGATTGACTAGTCTGTTTTTTGGCTGGCTGGAAGATATTGCTTTTAGCAATAAGTCCGCCAAAGTAAGCAATACTTTTGTTTGAACTAGAACAGAGAACTCCCACGATTCAATAGATGCGCTGTGTATTTCGCTAACGACAAAATAGTGGTAAAGTGTAATATTAAAAAAACGAGTGTAAAAGGTTCAAAGATTACATATTTTAAACATTTATCAATGTTATCATCTGACAAGGAACAATTTTTTAGATCCAAAGCAGTTGATATTTACTATCCGAATATCTAATACGACGGAAAAATTACACGTATGAAAATGATATTTATATGTATGATGTTACGGCAAAGGCAACAATAGATCATTTCGTGTGCAAAAAGACAAAGGTATTCTTATTGTTTTTTCTGTTTTCTTTGACGACAAAGTTAGCAAACAATTGCATAACAGGGTTCTCGTAGACAACTCGCAACTCACAACGTGGCCGTCACAATATGTACAAAACACGGTCCGAGTTTGACACCTCGCTGAGTATCGCGGTACTGGTTTCTATTGTGAGGTAAATTTCATGGTGAGGATACGAACAATGGCGACAATGGAAGATGGCGAAGTGCTTTACGATCTAGAGCTAATTGCTTGCGAGGTGGCATCATCATTTCTATGACACCATGTTGAGAATTCGTAGTGCCACTGCAAGCGCCATAAACAATTATTCATCGGGTTCCGAAAATTCCTAAATAATAGTATTTATTTCACATACGATCATCTACTTAGGTTCTCAGTTCAATCTGCCATTTAATTTCTCAAATTAACAATAATCTTTCTTCTCATTGCTATATCCCATTTATAAATAGCGATTTCTTTACCAATATATTTTTAATACATTTAACTGAAATCGAATGGAAATATTGTGTTTTTTTTACATCCAGTTTTTAAATTTTTACATACAGGGTGTTCTTTAAACCCTGTCACATCCGAAACCACGATGATCAGTATGGACAAGAAGACATATTAGCATATTTAAAAAAGATTTAGAACAAACAAAAAAAATAAAAATAAAATATTTCAAAAAAAACAAATAGTTGCTTACTTCTGCAGGAGAAAAGTAAGGGGAGCGCAGCGCAGTATCAGACTCTCCCCTTCCTCCTCCTCGTTTCTCCACTGCAGAAGTAAGGAACCATTTGCTTTTTTTAATATTTTTTTTTACAAAATTTTATTAGTTCTAAAAATTATTTTAATGTGCCAATATGTCTTATCTTGCTCATACTGATCATCGTGGTTTCGGATGTGACAGGGTTAAGTGAACACCCTGTATTTACATAAAATATAATCTTTTTTACATCCCAACTCCACGGACTCTTGGCCTCAGAGAGTTAGAGATACGTTATTATTTTTTTGTAATATGTATATTTGTGTGAATAAATAAATTTTAAAAATATAAATAAATAAAATACACTTAATTTATTGTAAATGCAGTAATTGGTAGAATTCGATTTTAATATTTGGTAAGATATCCAAAATATGTAAAATATTATTATTGGATGAAATTCTACTTTTATTTTTTTTAGTATTTACAATAGTGTATAATGTGACGCGTTTCGTCTTCTTAGGACATTATGAAACTAAAAATATCCTAACTAGACGATTTGTTTGATGATGTCCTAACAAGACGAAACGCATCACATTATAAACTCTTGTGTATATTTAAAAAAAAAGTAGAATTTAATCCAACAATCGCATTTTATTTTATATACCTTACCAAATTTAAAAATACACTTTACCTCTCTAATGGAGCAAGACGCTCTATTACAGCTTATTTTAGTATTTTAAAGTGAATTCATTTATTATAAAAATTTATGAATACATAGTAAAAATAATACATTTCAGAAATCCAATACAAGAAGCCCTGTGCGTAGTGGTAATAACGTAGCGGAGTGAATTCATTGACCAATAAATTCCTAAAAGGGTGCATATTTTATGACATCATCGCTGTTCGAAAGATTAAACTTTTATGAGAAGATACATTGGTACAAACATCGAGTATCTATTCCAACTTTGATATACAGTACATACTACATACATGGTGTGTCCGGAAAGTAATGTCAGTGAGTCGATTACAAATAAGCTA
>NW_028277965.1:0-134171 GCF_059751315.1 Micrasema longulum
TGTCTTTGTCGTATTGTTAACTTAAGACAAGATCTGGACTTTTTGATTTCAGTTTACAACAATTTAAAACGAGCACTAAATAAATAGTCCAGATCTTGTCTCGATGTCCCTTATGTTTGCCAATGCTTCTTTTCTTTTTTTTAATGTTTTAAACTATTTTTTTATTGTAATATTTAAACCCTATAAATTGTATACATGGACAATGTCAGTTAATAAATAAATAAAACTATTTACCGTGTTAGTAACAATACACGAGTAACGAAAAAAAGTACCTTATGCATCATAACGTACGAATACAAGGGTTAGTTTATTTATTAATTTAATTATCCTTTAAAATATATGTCGAATGACTCGCGGTTCCTCTTTCTTGAACAAGTTGGTTAGCCTCACAATGCATATAATATATCATTTTTATCAAAGGCGCTCAACCCTCTAATATTACAACAAAACTTTATTTTTTATTTAATCTTTTTTAAATAAAATGTTTCCTCGATTCGAAACGAAAAATAAAACCGAACTCACTAACGGCAAGTTACGACATGACATTTGGATACATTTTTTTTTTTCTAGATCAACTGTGCTGTATGTAATTCCGATTTTTCCGGCTTCCTTCGGTTTAAAATCAAATTCGTTGACAGTAAGCTGTAGCCATGTTGAATTTGGAGGCTATTTTAGAGTCAATTGAGTTAAATTTTTCTTGACCATCTTCAATTTATTTCACTAGCGGTAGGTCGTAGCGACGCCAAATAATAAAAAAAACAAAGAATCTAAATTAAACTGGATGAATTTAGATGCATTAAAAATATATTTCATCGCAAATGAAAATTACGTTTAACAGAGAGACGGCCTGGCCCATCTCTTTTTAATATTGTGCTCGAACATGTCATACGAAAAATTCTGATAGACACTAGCTCCAATGTTTGTTACAAAATTAGCCAACTTGTCGGGTATGTGGATGATATCAACATTGTCGGGAGATCAATAACAACCGTGAAAGAGGTCTCTGATTCCTTGGAAACAGCTGTACGAGATGTGGGACTGCAAATCAATGTTGAGAAAACGAGAATGATGACACAGCGCAGAAACCCATCGCACCGAGCAAGAGGCTGTGTCCAATATAAAGATAATTACTCGTTCGAAGTGGTCAAAAAATTCACCTGGGCTCTAGTATAACAGAGAACAATGAGGATTCAACAAAAATCAGAAAAAGACTAACAGCAGCTAACAAAACAAACTTTTCTTTGCTGCCAGTGTACAAATCACGTTAAGTCCAACGAAAAATCAAAATTACCATACACAAAACAATTATACGAACTGTATTGGCATATATGTGTGAGAGTAGTAGTAGCTACACTGACAGTAAATATGGCTAAAATGCTGGATACTTTTGAACGAAAAGTACTCCGAAGAATCTGCGAACCAGTGATAGAGAATAATCAATGGCGCATTCGGTATAACGAAGAACTGTACAATATATACCAGGCGACCAGGCCCCGAACATCTCGGCACAAATGAAGTTGCTTAGATTAAGACGGGCCGGACATGTACAGCGAATGCCTGATTCACGTGTCCCTAAAAGATTAATGAGCGGACACCCGGGAGGAAATAGATTAGTGGGAAGACCCAGGCTGAGATGGGGGATGAAGGGAGATAGGATGCAACGCAGTTTCTCCAGGCGGCAAATGGAAGACGGCGGCTGGGGACCGACAGAGATGGAGGCGAAAGTTGCAGGAGGCCGAAGCTTGATATGGGCTGTAGCACCATCGGACAAAGAGAAAATGACTTAAAATGTTAAAATGACTAATATTACATGCCAAGACAGGCACCGTGGCGCAGTTGGTAAGACGGCCAACTGTGAAACTGGCGTCGCGAGTTCGATTCCCGCCAGTTCCGAGGAAAAAATCCAAGAAAGACTTTATCTCAGTTGGTCGGAGTGTTGTGCTATATTTTTCATTACCTCCTTCCATCTCCCCTCTATCCCACCTACTTAAAAGCTTAAAAAAAGACGCTTAGTGAGATAATCATTAAAAAAATAAAAAATTAAATGCCTAGATTTCCATATTCCCTTCTGAAAAATGTTTTCCCTATCTGTTTATTTACTTATTTAAAATAAATAAATTTAAATATGAATAACTCCCCGGGAGGAAATCCAGCCAGTCTGCAAGCATTTGGACATACTCAGACATTGTTGACAAGAATTTAAATTTACCGACTTCATTTAAAATTACAAGCAAATAAATAACATGTTTGGTAATAAAGCAACGAATGAATAAAGAGTAAAGTAAATATTTTGGAACCTCCGCGTCGTCTCACATCTGAACCCTTTCAAATTAGGTTTTTTTCTCAAATCCGTATTTTTTCCTCTCCATATTCCCCCCATAGCGACCCAAAATCCTCTTCCATTCCGAATCCTTCTTTTTTCTTCTTTCATCAAATTCATATTTATTCCTTTTATGCCGCTCTGTATGTATTCCTTTTCTCTTTCCGTTTATTGTTAATATTTCATTTTTTCCCTTCTTTTTTGAACGTCTTCTTCTTTTTACTCTTACCCTCCGTCCCGCTCTCCGGATTGGTGTTCATTTATTTTCGATGACTGTTTGAAATTTCAAATTTCAAATTACGAAACGAACGATGATTATGCTAACGAGCTCAAAGTTGGAATGATTCTTAAATTTGAAATCGGAATTCGAACGCTCGACGATTTTATTTTTAATTGAGTATTCATTCTTATCATTCCCTTTCCGTACCTAATGGTGCATAGGGCACTGCATTGGTACACAAATCGCAGCTTATCTTGATGATTTTTTTTTTCGTTACAAGATGAGGAGTCTTACGCTCCAGGTACCAGTCCAGGAACTGTGAAATATTCTAGTGTAAAAACAACTTTTCAAATTAGTATTTAATTAAATGTGAGATCAGAGCGAACACAAATATTCTGAATCAGGTAAAAGAGTTTTTGTATCTGGGAACTATGTTTACTAGGGATGGAAAGACTGAGAACGATATTGAAAGGAGGGTGAGTGCCGGGAACAGGGTGAACGGTGCACTGAAATCTACTTTGGCAAACAAATGTTTATTGCAGGAGGCTATAATAGCAGTTCACAACGTAGTTCTAGTGCCAACTCTAATGTATGGGAGCAAAGTATGGAATTGGAAAAATGATGATGAAAGTAGGTTAAATGCTGTCGAAGTGCGATCCCTCAGGCAAATGTGTGGTTAAACGATGTATGATAGGTGCACAAATGTCGAGATCCGTGAATTGTGTAAGGCTGAGACACGCACTATCGACATAATCAAGAAAGGGGTGCGGCGTTGGTTTGGACATGTAGAGCGAATGGACAGCGAAAGAACGGCTTAAAGAATCTACGATGCGAATGTTGATGGATGCAGAAAACGAGAAGACCGACATAGACATGGCACGATCAAGTCTATCAAATACGTGCAGATAGACATATCAAGAGTACGAATTATCGCCGTGCATGCATGAGAAGATGTATGAATGTAGAGAAGTGAAGTCTGTTTACAAAGATAAAGATACAAAAGGGTGATACGTCGTTCTATTCTCTCGGCCTACTCTCGAGGGAAAACGGCGTGATGGTTTGTTGTTGTTGTTGTTGTAAATTAGTATTTCATATCAACCATGTCGAGAATCGAACACGAGACCTCTTGCATGGTAGGTAAACTCGCTGACCATTACACCGCGAGGCCGACAATTCATTTATATTTTACGTAAAAATAAAGAAATTGAAATTGAAAAGTTTAAAAGGGTGTTTTTACGCTTGAATATTTCATAGTTCCTGAACTGAAGCCTGAAGCGTTAGACTAAACATATTACCTTCATGTAACGAAAAAATATATTATCAAGCTACGCTAAAATTGGTGTTCCAATGCAGTGCCCTATGAACCATTAGGTGCGGAAAGGGAATGATGATAATATTTTTTATTTTTTTTATTAACATGTCACACTTTTTAGGATTCAAATCAGAGGCCCAATAGATTGTAGGCATATGGCGAACGCCTCAAACATTATGCTGCGTGGCAGTTTATTCAATTTCTAAATAACTTTGAATGAATAATCTCTCTTTATGTTAATAAAATTATTGAATACAATCATTCGAATTTGAATTTTTATTCTAAGCCGTTCCACGTAAGTTCTATTTTCAAATCAACGTCAACGTGACGTTTCGATATTTAAAAAGCAGATGTCTGTAATGCGCTTTGTCTATGGCGCTTTAGTACAATCATAGACAAAAATCTCCACGTTAGAACATCGGTAGATACAAGAAGTATTTTTTTAAAGTTATTTAATTAATATATTTGATTTATATCAAGCAATCTTGATTATTAATTTGATAATGTCAATGAAATCAGTTTGACACTTGAGATACAAGCCTAATATAGATACATCTGTGTTCTGTCCGCCTCGTGGTCTGATGGTAAAAGAGTTTTTCTACCATGCGAGAGGTTTCGGGTTCGATTCTCGACATGGATGACGAGAAATATTAATTCAAAATTATGTTTTAACTCGGCGTAAGACTAATCACTTTACCTTCATGTAAAATATTCCAGTTTAGATATAAGTGAAATTTCTCCGCTAAGTTCATTGTAATTTGTTAGTGAAATGAAAGACAAGTGTGACTTAAATCCTCAAATATGAAATAACCAGTGACCGGTCTCATTGCCATAAATTTAATTTGAAAGTTAACTAGCGGACCCACAGACGTTGTCCTGGCCGAACGTTGGCTAGCCTGCTATTAGCTTGGAAAGAGAATCTTCATTGATAAGTTGGTATCTAGGCACTTGTTTATGGTTGAGTTTCAAAACATAAAATAATTAATTTTCAAATATAGAATTCTTTTAGCAAATGTCAAACTAGGCTCTTCTCACCAACAGGGGTGCGCTTTATTTATGAATGTGATTTCCAAAATATCAGTAAATATTATTTTAGTATTGCCAAAAATCTAGTAAAAAGAAATAAATGGAAAGAAATTATAAGGAAATAATCTGATTGGGATCCATAAAAGCGAATATTGTTTGTAAACATAAAACAAACTTTTTTAAACGCAAAAAACATTATCCTTCGTTTTTTTTTGTATATGCATTCTCATCGAATGCAACCCTGGTAGGTAGATTAAAAAAGATTTGTGCCTCTAACTTTTTTTTAAAAGATTCAATTGAAAATTTTAATATTTACGAACACGCGCAGCGCAAAGATCTACATTTTGCTGAAAACCGCAGAGACATCATACGTACAGAAGAATTATAAATTTAAAGATATGTCAGTCACGAAGAAGTCGCGAAAGCGATGAAACCGGTCACCTTAATGTAACAAAAAATATCGGGATCCATTGGGGTTGGTGTAATACTGCAGTGCCCTATGCACCACTGATCGCAGAAATGGGAATGATAATGACCGCAGAAGTAAAATTTCATTGTCTAGTATTTTTGTCCTCGACGGTATCGAGAGAAAAATTTATAATTTGAATTATTATGTCAGAAATAGGAAATAAGTCGATGTTTCCCCTCTCGCTTACTCCGGTAGGGAGGAGCACGGGGCGGAGCGCGACGGAGATATGATTTGATTTGACGATAATGGCCGGCTGGAATTTTTTGTGGAAGCATTTAAATAATGTAAACATGGAACATGGCTGCTTCCTTTCCCGCGTAAATTCTGACAAGGAATATTATATTTATAGATATTAAAAATAATAATTCTAAATAAGGTTGTTAACCCTTAACGGCGCGTCAATTAACAGCGAACGAATCGAAATATTTCGTCTAAATTTGTTGCAAACGAGCGGGAACACATTTTCGATGGGGGAATTTATTTATTATTTATTTATTTTAAAGAAACAAACAGTCGACAATGATATAATAACATAAAAAAAACAGTTTAAAGACAGACCAGCGAAGTTTCTAAATAAAAAGTAAACATATTAAAAATTGTGGTACAACAAAAGGGTGCGTTTATGAATATTTGTATGAGAGTAAGTGTAGAAGTGTGTTTATGTTAATTGTGCGGAGGAAGTGCTCCGGTGTGTGTAAGTGTGAGTATCATTAAATAGCAAGTGGAATCGTATTGCAGCCAGAAAGAATGAGTCTTAAATTATTTTTATATAAATTAAATTAAAGCGATATGGAAGTCTAAGTCTATGGCCTATGACTTGTCGTCGGCTGGTTTAAGTGGCCACTTTACATACTGTGTAACATTCACCATTCTGCCTGTGTTTAAATATCTACATTTCCTCTTCTATCGGTTGATTTTTGTTACATAAAAGAGCTGAAACCTTTATCACGTGGGTGAGATTTACCCGGCTGAACCAATTCACCTACTAGTCAAAGCCTGAAAACAATTTTCCAATTTTGATACTTCTTTAACCAATCCAAAAGTAATGGATTTATTTTTAAATATATTATTAAATTTTACTTTGTTTCCTAGAACATGTGATTTTTTATTTCTTTATTTTGATTTGTTAGACATAATTTAAATTGTACGTTGGTGGATTTATTGCCAAATGGCAACTTCTTCCAACGAACTGATGATGATGATTTTACTAAATAAGGGTATTTTTTAGTTAATTTAAGTTTTTTTATTTTATTGCTCAAAAACTTATAATTTTTTAAGTACTAATGTTGTATAATTTTTTAAAATTATTATTATCTAGTTATTCTCAATTTAAACTTTGTTAAATTTATATTTAGAACATAAGAATTTGTCATGGTTATTGTTATTTTTTATTTAGAAATGTTATGTTTTTTTAAACTTTTTTGTATGATGTGTTTACTAATTTTTTTAGTTTTAATTATTCTATTATTTCATACTATGTACTATTTGATTATTGTTTACTGCTGTGATTATTTCTGTAAATTATTATTATATAAATAAATAAATAAATTTATGTCGATTTCGATTGCCTCCCTACAAAGTTATTTAGATCTAAATTTGTTGCAACAGAGAGGGAAAACATGATGGGATGTTTGAACATACGCAGAATGGTGAACGCTATACATACTGTATAACGTTCATACATAAAGTGGCCACTTATAAAGTGGCCAATGACAGGTCATGAGTTCTGTAAATGCCTAGACCTTCATATTCCCTTTTCAGATGTTTTCCTTCTGTTGCCACGAATTTAGATCTAAATAACTCCCTAGAGATGAAATCCAGCCTGTCTACAAATATTTGTACATACAGGGAGGCATATTGCCTTAGGCAATTTCTTCATAATGTACAAATATTTTTTACTTTGTTTTTTGCTGTCTTTTACTACGTTTTTCACTATGATTACTAACTTTTTCTAAAATGTTGGTTTATTTTTAAGCCTTTAATTTATTTTTTCTTCTTCTCTTAGTGCCCTGTCAGGTATCCCCAACGTTGGTAACCACTCTGGCAAAAGTCTCCCTGTCCTGTGCTGCCCGGAAAATCTGCTCCACAGTCCTGAAGCCAGCCCAGTCTCGTATATTTCGCAGCCAGGACATCTGTCTTCTTCAAACCCCTCTATGACCCTCAATCTTGCCTTTCAAAATTAAATGAAGCGAGTGGTACTTTTCTCCACGCATTATATGCCCCAGATACGAAACTTTACGAACTTTTATGGTGGTTAAGAGTTCTCTGTTTTTTCTAGCTCCACTTAAGACTTCTGAGTTCGTTATCAAGTCTGTTCAAGATATCTTAAGCATTCTGCGACGCAACCACATCTTAAAAGCCTCCGGCCTGTTCACAGTGTTCACCTTCAGAGTCCAAGTCTCGCAGCCATACAACAATACAGACCACACATAACATTTTACCGAGATTTTACCAGAAGAGGGATTTCATTTTATCAAAAGCAGGTCTTGCTGTCTCAATTCTGCATTTAATTTATATATCTGGGCCGAGGGTCTCTGTTAGAATGCTGTCGAGGTATTTAAATCTTTCCTCCTTTTCAATGTCGCTACCCTTTAATTTGAGAGATAATGCGGAGTAATCAAGTCGGCCAAATGTTATCCATTTTGTTATTTATTATTATTTTTATGAATGGATTATTGTTATTTTTTCTATGAATTGATTATTGTTTTTATATTTTGACTGTCATAAATCGGAGTAAATAGGCAAATTTGCCAGACAGGCAAATCAACTATAATTTTAAATATATATACTATAATTTTAAATATAATTTTAAATATAAATGTATAATTTTATGTATAGGTATATGATACAATAATAAAAAAAAAAAATATTAACACATTTTTAGTTCGTCCAAATGTTTATAGACAAAAGACTGGATTTCACCCCCTAGAGATTCATTAGAAGAAATTATTCTAAGCATTTGAACGATCACAATGAACAATAATGAACATGCTTTAATTATCGCAGTCATTTATCGGCGTTTACTAAAAAAAATAATTGCATTTGCAAAAAAGTAAGGAGTATCTAATACAAAAAAGTGAAAATTGAATTACAATTACTATAGCGACTGCTTTTCTTGACATTTAGCTAGCCAACCGCCGCTGCCGGCTAAATGCAATAAATAGCGTGATAAATAATAAATAAATAAATAAAATAGAAGTTTTGGAATATTTTCCATATTTACACCGGTGAAATTTGAATATGTAATTGCACGCAGGATTATACTTGGTGAAACGTAAATATTTTGACATTTAATATTAGGATTGTGATCGCAAATACGATGAACAACCATGGTGAGAAATCGTTATCACGTCGGTTATTAGCGCATCGATAGTTATTTGTGATTAAGCTACTGGTTTAAATGGGTCTTAAACTTCACAAACATCAACACATGAAGGAATATAAATGTTTAAATATGGGCAAAATGACGAATGGTTACACAGTGTGTAAAGTGGCCACGTAAACCGGCCAATGACAGGTCATAAGCCCTGTAGATGATTGGACTTTTATATTACCTTATCTTAAATGTTCTTCATACCTGTTATTATATGCCGATAATTAAAAATAATACATTTTTTTGTTGTAATTTTCGATTTTTGGTTTCATTTTAAAGTTTCGTGTGAATTATTTTCCCTTCACGCACTTTAATGCACTTTCAGAGCGCAAGTGGGGTGGGTTATGGAGTATCGAGACAGGAAAGGGTTAGTTCGTCCATTGTAACCCACGTAATATTGTCTGTAAATAGAATGTTTTAAATAGACGAGGAAACACGTAAAAAATGCATTTTAATGCATTCACTTTTGGTACTAATGTCAGATGCGCGTCAATTGTGCGCCAGCCCTCAAACTGTCACGATACCAATATAATTACAAATTACTATTATACCATTATAAATTCTATGTAAATATATATCTTGGGCATACAAGAGAAATCGGTTTCATGATTGGTAATTTTACATTATATGTACGGTACTTTCAATTTTAATGTTGAGTATAAACATATTTTAAAAACATTACCACTTTTATATAATAAAAATAAATTGAAACACTTAGTCAATTTTACCTGTAAAATTTGTCATGAAATTTGGCAGATAATCATTTTTGTTTCGTTCATTGAGCGAGTTATTATTTTATAACTATAAATTATGTTTTTGGGATTTTTTATTTCAATAATCCATTTAAAAAATATTTATAGAGGTTAAATAAACACAGAAATACAACATAAATGAAAAATAACAAATAATTAAGAAGTGTTACGTAATCACCTAATGAATAAATTTTATTAATTAACTTTTTATAAAAAAAACCGTATCTGTCAAATACAAAACGTATACTAACTTACTAACTACTGACTACTAACTAACTACTGACTACTAACTCTAACTAACTCTTCACTGGTGACATCACCTACAAGTCAAATTGACTCATTGTTATTTGGTCAATTCTTTGGATCTTAAATTTACTAATAAAAGTGACTATGTGTGTTGGTCAGTTTTACTTGTCAAAAATCTGTGAGCTTCTATCAAATGGTCACATATTTTACAAATTAAATTCTTTTTGGAGTGTCGGATCGAATTGGCATTTTTACCAGTAGAACGTTATGGTAATACAATGTCAAAAAGTCAATAATCTCAATTTCATCATTTTTGCAAATGGTCACTTTTACTTGTATAACCACGATATATAGAAAAATAAACAAATAAAAAATAATAAAAATATCTGATTTGAACGAATGTTGATGAATCGAATGTGATGGTTTTTGAAAAGGTAAAAATATAACTAAATGTGAGATCAGTGTGAACGGAGATATTCTGAATCAGGCAAAGGAATTTGCGTATCTGGGAAGTATGTTTACTAGGGATGGAAAGACTGAGAAAGATAATGAAAGAGGGTGAGTGCCGGGAACAGGGTGAACGGCGCACTGAAGTCTACTTTGGCAAACAATTGTTTATCGCAGGAGGCAAAACTAGAAGCTCACAATAAAGTTCTAGTGCCAACTCTGAAGTATGGGAGCGAAGTATGATATTTGAAAAAAAATGCTGAAAGTAGGTTAAATGCTGTCGAAATGCGATCCCTAGGGCAAATGTGTGGCAAGGTGCACAAATGTCGAGATCCGTAAACTAAGTAAGGCTGAGACTTGCATTATCGACAGAATCAAGAAAGGGGTGCTGCGTTGGTTTAGACATGTGGAGCGAATGGACAGCGAAAGAACGGCTAAAAATATTTACAGTGCGAATGTTGATTGATGCGGAAAAAGATGAAGATCGAGAAAGACATGGCACGATCAAGTGCATCAAATACTTGAGATGGACATGTCAAGAGTAGGAATAATCGGCGTGCATGAGAAGATGTATAAATGCAGGGGAAGCGAGATCTGTATGCAAAGACAGAGTGATATAGCGTTATATCCTCTCTGCCTACCCCCGATCGGGAAACGGCGTGATGGTTTGTTTATTTGTGTAAATTGTACGGCAAATTTCACTGAAAATGTACGAAAAAAATAATAACGAAATACTTTGAACGACGTCATAGGTTCATATAAATCAACCAATGATAAGAGAGGCTTGAAAGATTTCTGGTTTGCTTGTCGTCAATGAACCAATGGGCGGAACTAATAGAGAATAAGCGGGAAAAAAACCTCTAACGTCACACGCAGAGTTATTTTAGAAATACAAAACTTTAAAAAATCATAGCTCTGATAGTACGATGTACGATGCATAAAAATGAAAAAAAAAATCTAGCATAGTTTAATAGTCTATTAACAAATAAAAAATAAATAAAAAAACACTGTACTTCCTCATTGAAGAAACGTGGATGTTCGAACATAGCCAAAATAGCAAATAGTACACAGTGTGATGTAAAAAAACGAGGACCGAAACTTGACGATGATACGTTTTACTATACGCTTGAATTTCTTCTTCCATACAGAAGTTTTTTTAAATATTATTTTGAGAATCTGTCATCCCGAGGTGTCATTAGACTTTAAAATAGGGTAGGAACTTCCTGTTTCCATGGCAACCCTTCTACTGAGAGTTTTTACACAATCCCGGTGTATTGTAACCCCTTCGCGCCACGGGGCGGAAGGGTTAACTCTTTTTACTGAGTTTTTAGTGCGAACTTAAATATTATATGTATGTATGTACAATATTGCACTTTTTAAAAAGGGGGAATTGAAATATTAATGCCGTATAAACCACATTTTAAATTAATATTAAAAATAATACTTACATTTTCTTCATCTCTGTTGTAATATGTTTATATTAAGAGCTCCCTAGGGAGTTAAATCCAGTCCTTATCATTGGCTGGTTTAGGTACACACTTTAATATCCAGTCATTTGTCTACAAATATTTGAACAACTCAAAAAATTGTAATAAAATAAAATGGTCCAGGAAGAAGTTTAAAAATTGGCAAATTGTTTTCCGGCGTTGCCTAGAATGTAAAATAGTTCGATCAGATGAATCTCTTCACAACAATAAAGGTTTCAGCTCTTTAACTTCACTAAAACCTCAACAGATGGAAGAATGGAAGAAATATGGATGTTCAAACATAGGCAAAATGGTGAATGTTACACAGTGTGTAAATTGGCCACTTAAACCAGCCAATGACAGGTCATAAGCCCTGTAGATGCCTAGACTTCTGTATTACCTTCTATAAAATGTTCTTAATTTTTATTGTAATATGTAAATATTAACAGCTCCCCAGGGAGTTGAATCCAGTCCTTGTCTGCAAAAATTTGGATGAACTCAAAAGATGCTGATACTTAACATATTACAACGGCGATGGAAAACGTTTAAGAGAAGATTAAGAATATGAGTGTGCGGTGGTTTTACTTTGTGTGGAATGAAGTAATAAGAGAACGGGCGCAGCAAACTCCGGTGACAACTGTCATCAAGCTTAGCTTGGGCATGTACTGCGGATGCCTCCTGAAAACCTTAACTACGCTTGCCTTATTTACAAGGCGTCAGGTTCTCGATGTCCTGGACGTCCACTGCTGACTGTACGTCGGCAGTTCGTGTCAGAACTACAGGACGCGAGCCTGACATGGGAGGATGCACAGGAGTTGGCAGCCAACAGAGATGCTTGGAGGATCTTCGTGGACACCATATGCTCCAACTAGGGAGCGGTCATGGAGTGGTGATGATAATGATAAAGATTTATGGGCCTATGACCTGTCATTGGTTGGTTTCAGTGGTCACTTTACACACTGTAAAACATTCACCATTCTGTGCCTAGTGCCAAAATGTCTAGATTTTGTCTATTCTTTTCTCTAAAATTATAAATATAATAAATAAAATGACATTTCAATCTTGATTTAATTGTAAATATAAAAGGGACGTGTCTTAAATTAATCGTCATGGTTCCCTTTATGTAACTAATTGTGCATAGGGCACTGCATTGGTACACCAATCGCAGCGTATCTTGATCATTTTTGTTACATGAAGGTAAGATAAGATGATCAGTCTTATGCTTCAGATTTACAAAAAAATAGTGCAATTATTGAATTTTAGAGAGGTATACAAAATAAAACACTTTTCACAAAAACACAAGAGTTTAAACATGTCCTAACAAGGCGATACGCGTCACATATATTTAAAAAAAATTGAAGTAGAATTAAATCCAGAATAAGTGGGTTTTTTTGATACTTTACCAAATTTTAATATGAAATTCTACCAATTATCTGCATATGCAATAAATAAGTGCAATAACACCTTTTTAAAAAAATATTTCGACTTCGTGGTGTAATGGTCAGCACGTTTGCCTACCACATTTGTTATGAAATATTTATTAAAAAGGGTGTTTAAGTATAGAATTGGAAAAATGATGATGAAAGTAGGTTAAATGCTGTCGAAATGCGATCCCGCAGGCGAATGTAAAACGATGTATGATATATGCACAAAAGTCGAGATCCGTGAACTGTGTAAGGCTGAGACATGCATTATCGACAGAATCAAGATATGGATGCTGCGTTGGTTTGGAGATGTAGAGCGAATGGACAGCGAAAGAACGGCTAAAAAGATCTACGATGCGAATGTTCATGGATGCAGAAATTGAGGAAGACCGAGAAAGACATGGCGCGATCAAGTCCATTAAATACTTGAAGATGGACACGTCAAAAGTAGGAATAATTGGGCGTGCGTGAATGAGAAGATGTTTGAATGTATAGGAAGCGAGGTCTGTATGCCAAGATAGAGTGATATGGCGTTCTTTCCTCTCTGCCTATCCCTTAGGGGAAACGGTTGGGTGTTTTTACACTAAAAGTATTTCAAAGTCACTGGACTGGCACCTGAAGCGTAAGACTGATCCTCTTATCTTTATTTAACAAAAAAATAAAAATATTTACATATATAAGTTTACTGTACATTATTTGAGACATAAGTTCCAACTCCATGGGAGTCCTGTGTTGAGAGTGTTGAGAAATGATCAAGATACGCTGTGATTGGTGTGCTAATGCAGTGCCCTATGCACCATTAGGTGCGGAAAGGGAAAAATATATTTCATGTCAATCATGTCGGGAACTCGAGAACTCTTGTACGGTAGGCAAACACGCTGACCATTAAACCACGAAGCGGACAATTAGAAAGAAAGAGGCCAGTTTTACGAAACAGCTGTTACGAATACCAATTTTTGATTTGATTTGTGAAACCGCGTTCCGTTTCTCGATACAAAATATTTTGAATAATGTAAAAACGTGTTTTGTGATATCAAAATATGAAATAATAATATTATTATCCACAGAAAAACACACTTGATTGAACTCAAGTACATTTCCGACCCTCGCCGCGTCCAGACATCCTATTAAGTCACTAATAAATACTCGTAGAGCCGGAGGATAGACCGCCGGAGTGCGCGCGTCTCGCTCGCTCCCGCCGGGGGGGGAGCGAGACGGCGCGAGCGACTCGGCGGCGCTGCTAGTCATACGTCAGAAAATGGAACGATTTTGACAGATTCCAAAACAGATGTTCTATTTTTAAGTAATAATGCTGCCAGGTTGAACATTTTAATAATTTATTTTATTACGCTGTAATTATTTTATTTTAACTTCATCTTTTATTTTTTCATGAAACCCATTTTGTCAAAAATGTAATAATATTTTGTTTAATAACCTTTTTAGTATATAGCTTATCTAGTACCTTTAAGTATACATTTTGAAACAAAATGTCTGAAAAGCTCAGGTCTAATTTTATTCTATTATTGTAAACATTTTAACGGAAACGTTTTTTTTAACAAAACAAAAGTTAACAATATCAAGATAGCGCCTAACTAATAATAAATTAAAGTTTATTGACGCCTTTGGACACAAATAAAAGAAACAGGAAATTATCACAAAAATCAACTACTTAAACATCAAAAATAAAACTGTACTAGAATTTTAAAAACTTATTCAATTAACCAAAAAAAGATGTAAATAGAAAAACATAAAAAAATCTAATAGCATGTATACAGGAAGGTAAAATAACACACACGTGTAAAATAATATTGTTCAAAATACAAGACATGAAATGCCGGACTTAAGGATTATAATAATATTACGTAAATGCCGCTATGTAAGTTATCCATAATTATAATAATGAAATACAACTCTAGCTTGAGTGTTATTCACCAATAAAATGAAGTCTTTTGAGCTACGTTTTTAAACAAAAAAACGTTAAAACTTCGATTAAAATTGTGCTTTTTCTTAAACGTGTAAAATAAATATTTTTAATATAAAACATAAAAAAATTTCATTGGAAGTTTCAAAACAAGAAAAGATCATTTAAATAAATGTTTAATTTACTCTAGTTATTTAAATTATTACGATTGATATGAAATAGTGGTGTATGTAAAAGTTATTTTGTTGAAAAACGCAATAATGATTTAATTAATTTATATATTTAAAACGTATTTTTGTTGGGAAAAATATGATCGTAAAAAAAAAGTGCAACACTTGTTGTCATAAACTTTTACTTTCAGAATGAGTTGCTAACTAATCGAAATTCAATTGAGCGGCACGAGATTGGTAAATATTTCTATAAAACACCCATTCCACGCCTCCCGTCTATACGAGAACAACATGACAAAATGACCTGACTTATTAGCTCCATATATATGTTTAGATTTAATATTTAGCAAACTTAAAAAAAATAATCACATATTTACTCAAAAAATTTCAAATGAAATATTTTGTCCATCAGGATCTCCGAAAATGACAAAATATCGTGTACTCTGAGACAAATAGGTACAAATAAAATATTATTTTGAGAGAAAGAAATGTAATTGAATTAAAATCACTAATCAATTTGAGACACACATATACATTATATTGAAGATTCCTTATAGATAGTACGCCTGTTTACTTATACGATTTCATTAAATATGTATGTTCATTATAATGTCACGTCCTTTCCATACTATTTAAATAGATTTTATTTTATTTGAAATTCCTGAATTCCTAAAATTTCTAAATTTTTGAATTTATTTTATTTTAATACCTAAAGTGAACTTACGTCACCGAGGAAAATTTATACTGACAGTTTTTACAATTATGTCTCTACATATTATTATTTTCTGTGTGCAATTTATGTGAACACTGTTGTTTTATTCCCAAATAAATAAATATACATAATTTTAATAAGGTGAAAAGAGACAGTGATTATTCGGCGATCATTTCCTAACCTCAGGTTACCGCATAATAAATAGAACGACTTTTTTCAAACAATATGTCAAAGGTTAAATAATATTTCTGTATGATATTGATGATTTGAAATATTTGTACCAAAAAAATACACAATAAAAATAAAAATATATTTAAAGAAAGAAAATAATAAAAATTGTACGTAAATTAAAAAAATATTAAATTTAAAATTATAATTAAATAAGTGATTCCCGCCTGGCAACACAAATCTACCTCAATTTTTTGAACCGCCTCATGATATATTAGATTTCAACAATAGTGTAGAAGAGCGCGTCCGACATCGTGTGCACGGGGGCCGCGGTAGCGCGAGAGAGACAGACAACCACCTTTATGATCTATCTCCAATTTGAAAGAAGTTTTACCCGTTTAGGAGAGTTTTTTTATCAGTTTTTTTAAAGTTATTTATTTGAAAAAAGAACGGGTTTATGACGCTGCGGCGCTCTCGTCTCTCATTGGTTAATTAAAACTCGATACGAAATTCCTAAATTGTAGTATGAAATGGTAGCTGTTTGGAAGTATTTTAATTGTATCGGGTGCTACTTTTAACTGAGTAAGTACTTACTACGCATGATCCACGCGTTAAATTCACATTTCGAAAATGTGGTACATAGGGTACTGCCTTCATTGACATTATAATTAAGAACAAAACATATTACATAAACGAACAGATATGCAGAAAGTAGTCAGTCCACAATTTCTGAATAATTACTATTGTTGTGATTGGGTGCAGTAAGGTCAATTATTTGTTCTGCTAAAAACAGCCATGCCGCTTTCACACAAAAAAAACTTTAATAATCACATTCTAAAAGTAGCGTTAATTACAAAAATGACATTTATTCATTTGCAGAAAACACCCACAACACTTGAATCTTTTTACAGTATAGATAAAAACTGTTTTCATTTTATAAATGCATTAAATTAAAAATACCTGTAATAAAAAAAATAACGTTTTATATAGAATCTCACCTCATACATTCAAAGTTTGAATAGGTATCATTCAATATTAGATCTGGCTGTTTTTTGCAAGTCAGCCTCGTGGTGTAATGGTCAGCGTGTTTGCCTACCATGCAAGAGGTCTCAGGTTCGATTTCCGACATGGTTGATATGAAATATTTATTTTAAAGGGTGTTTTTGCACTAGAATATTTTATAGTCTCTGGACCGATACCCAAAGCGTAAGACGGATCATCTTATCTATATGTAACAAAAATGATCGAGATACGCTGCTATCGGTGTACAGATGCAGTGCCCTTTGCACCATTAGGTTCGGAAAGGGAATGATGATGATAATGTTTGTGCGAAATGCGTGTTTTAGGTTGTGTAGTCAGTCAGAACTTAAATAATCACCAAAATACCTTTAACACATAATTAAATTATTTTAAAAGTTATTATAACAAATTGATTGAGAGATTCTTTACAATTAAGTACCCTAACATAAAAATACAATAATATTTTTAATACAAAATAACAAAATATACAGCTTAGGTTGTGTGGATGGTCAGACTTTAAAAATTATTAAAACTGGTCAAATACACCGTTAAATTATTTTACGCATTAAAATAAATTAATGCATGCATTATTTATCACTTGTCAAAGTAAAAAACATTCCTACTTATGCGTAGATTGGATTATTCACTCTTTTCACAAATAGGTATTATCTCAGTTTCACCTTTCTGCGGCTGGCTGTTTTCCGCGCAGCTTCGTTCAAATGTGAGCGTTAATTTATTAAGGTCTAGCAGGAAACAGTCAGCTATCGTCGACTGTTACAGACTAGAAAATTCGGCTATTCGGGTCCATTTAGTTGGCCTCCTGGGTCTCTTTTCATCGGCACTGCGGGCCTTAGATAATCGACACTCCAGGCCTCGATTGGACACCTAGAAATTTTACCTCTTTGGCCTCACAACTTCTTAGTTTTATATTGACTTTCCCGATCTTACCGGAACTGCGTCAAATTCGAGAGGAAGTAATAAGCTGCGGGTCAGCAAATGAAATATAATACTGGAAAAAAATATTCAAAAAATTGACCTTAAAAGTATTTGACACTATTGTGACCAGCGACAGGGCCCGCATACATAATAATAATAATTATATTTAAATTTGTTGCAACAAATGTGAAATTTTTTTTTTTTTTTATCTAAATGGGGACAAAAGTAATTTAAATTTGGAGCATCTATTAACAAACGAGTTTTGAACGTAATTTTTTTTGGGCAATGGATTATAAAAAAAAAACTTGTCGCATTGACTATCGACAAAATTGTTTAGAATTTTGAAGAGAAAGACAGACCAGAAATGCTCCTACGTTTAGTGAGGGAAGTTAAACTTTGAAAGGAATTTCATGTTAAGCTTCTTAGGAATCGAACCCGGGACCTCAAACATGGTAGACGAACGTTGCAACCAGTACACTACAAGGCGGGCTTATCTCCACTAAATTGCCTTATTCAGGATTTTTACCCGGGAGCAGCCATCGACTTGATCAAGGTTCTGGTTCTATTTCACACACAGAAGTGTATTCACATACCTCGTTACCTACTTAATCTATAAAGCTGTTTTAATATTGCGCTACTGGTGAACTGGTGTAAACGCATTTGGCTACCATGTCTGAGGTCCTAGGTATATGTGTTCGATCTCCGGCAAGGTCGATATTAATTATTCATGTGATTGGCCATATTTACGGTAATATTTCATAGTACTTTGACTAGCGCCCGAAGCGTAAGACTGATCATTTGACTTTCATGTAACAAAGGATACAATAAACTTTAACACCACAACGACTTACCTACCTTACCACTTGAAAAATTACACTGGAGACAAATTAAGAGTCAACCTGAAAAAACACACGATGACTACATTAACCGGACGAGACATAACGGGAATATAACTTATAATATTTCTTATATACGGGTTTTTAAAAATAATGATAATTGAATTCTGGTAATAGGCAAATGCGCTGACCACTAAACAACGTAACGTCCTTATAAATTGGCAAATTATTTTTATTTATTACTAATTATTTAAATGTTCTTATAAAATATGTTAATATAAACAGTTCCCCAGGGAGTCGAATCCAGTCCTTGTCTACAAAAATGTGGACAAACTCAAAATATTGTTGATAAATCCACCCAGTCCATGAAGAAGTATAGAAATTGAATAAAGAACATTTTCAGGCGTTGCCTAGTACGTAGGTGAAATAATTCAATTAGATGAATCTCACCCGCATAAATAAAGGTTTCAGCTCGTTAACTTCACAAACATCAACAGATGAAATAATTGAAGGAATATAGATGTTCAAATATAGGCAGAATGGTGAATGTTACACAGTGGGTAAAGTGGCCACTTAAACCAGCCATTGACAGGTCTCAGTTTTTTGTCTCCAAATATTTTGACATACTCAAACAGCTTTCTAAAATAGAAAATTAAAATAATTAGTATTACTGTATTATTACTTTCTGTTATTATTTTTATTTGTATATTTAAAATTTTATAAATTAAAATTGCTAAATAAATAAAATAGTTTAAGTCACTCTCCAAACATAAGAGCTAGTCTCTTTTTTGAAAAGTAACAGCTTTAACATTAATACTATTATAAAAAGTAGATTGTATTGTAAAAAAAAAAATGTATCAATTATGTAATTATTATGATCAATAAAACAATTTTTTTTATTAATTAAACTATTAATTAAATGAGACTGTTTAAACATTGATAGAAAGGTGAATGTTACACAGTGTGTAAAGTGGCCAGTTAAACTTAAAAAGCACCGTAAATGTCTAGACTTCCAATTTACACATATGTTGCAAAAAAATTAGATATTAAAATTTAATTTTTAAAAAATATCCGGAAAGAATCTAAAAATGACACTCTTTAATTTTTTTATAGTACAATAATAGAATGTAAGCAGCGACCCCATTTATTTATAATAAAACTCATTTGATAACAAAAAAAATCTTAAAACCCGTATCGAATATCATTCGTAACCTCTTTTGCCAAAGTTCACATGAACTTAAAAAACCATTGACACTGTAAAAAAACTTTTTTCTAAAATAAATCAATCGGATGTAAACCATTGTACTTTGTCCCTCTATTGATTTTAAATAGCAAAAAGTGGTAGAATTTGTGAAAAAGATGCGAATCCGGGAATCCGCGGTTCATCCCCTAATTTAAAGGGGCTGTGATGTCTCTCAGCCAAGGGGTTGAATTGTTTTATCTATAGGGTGCCTGAACTCTGATTTTTTCACTTTTTCCCATGGTTAAAAAAGCATTGGATAAAAAATTAATAGATTCGCAATGACAAGTGGAATTGATACTTTTGAAGCCTGTTTTTTGCGGCGCATGCATTACCTTTACCGAGTACAATACAAAATAGTTTATTTGTACAGGGTGTCTTCGATTGAATTTCTTACAATTTTGCAGGTACAAAATATCAGATAAATAATTCATTAAAATTTTGCGAAAGTTAAATTAAACAGAGATGGAGATGTAATTTACCTCCCAACTGCAAATGCGCCATGTAGCTGCAAGACGTGATTGGTTATTTATTGTGCAGCGCCTTTAAAGTGATTTTTCACAAAAACAGCGGCAGATAAGTTATTCTTAGCTATAATTATAATAATGGAGAGCTTTTTTCTTTCTTTTCCACATCTGCTCCCGAGTGGAGCACCTGGACATTACTAGACGCTTCCAGGAGACCTTATTGCCATCTAGCAGTCTCGTCTCCTCCTACGTTATTCCCGCTTACCTTAGTTTCCCAAGGACAGCCAATTTTCCAGATATATTTGATTTGCAGATAGGTGTGAGGAGATAGGTGTGAGGATGATATAGCTTGGGTTAAGGCTCTCACGAGGCGTCCGCATGTACGTATCCAAGCCAGGTTTACCGCCGCATCCTTAAAACGCTCGTTATAGGAGGCTGCTGCATCTGGTCTCGAACTGCAATGCTAATTTTGAGCCTGTTTAAATCAAACCAATTAATTATGATCTAATCGGGAATCGAACCCGGAACCCTCATAGCTGTAACACCACAGAGCATGTCTAAAAAATTATTATCGAAATCACGAGATAGACATGGATATGGAAATGAAAATAGATAAAGGTATGTAAAGAAATAATGTTTTTTTTTTTAAAAGGCTTTGTGCCTATCAATTATGTTCACACTTCAGTATTAAATTTTGGTACTCCGGTTTTTTTTATTTATTTTTAATCTTATAATTGCGATATCATGTACTTATTTTTTTGCTTTTTTTTACATTTTTCTAAATACTATTTGAAAACATATGATATACGTACTTTTTTTCGCTCCTTATAATTAAGTTAGTAATAATTATTATTATACAACTATGTAGAGTTGTCATATGTTTTAATGTAAAGGATTTTTACCGAAAAGCCATATTAATTGGCTTGGAGAGTCTGTAAAAAAAAATAATTAAAAAATGTTTTTTAAAAATTATAAAAACGAAAAGTTACATGTACGAGAATAATAAATAAATAAAAATAAAATAAACGACAGTTCCACGTCAAATCGATCTCTCAGGCGAATGCGTGGTAAAACGATATATGAAAGGTGCACAAATGTCGAGATCCGTGCACCGTGAGAGGCTGAGACGAGTATTATCAACCAAATCGAGAAAGGGGTGCTGCATCGGTTTAGACAAGCAGAGCGAATGGACAGCGAAAGAACGGCTAAAAGGATTTACGGAAAACGTGGCACGATCAAATACAACAAATATTTTAAGATAAAGTGTCAAGAGTAGGAATAAGCGGCGTGCGTGCATGAGAAGATTTATGAATGTGAGGAATGAGGTATGTATGTAAAAACAGAGTGATATGACGTTCTATTCTCTGTGCCTACTCATACAGGAAAAAGGCGTGATGGTTTATTTTTTGTTTTATTTACGTCAATGGCCTAAATAGGGACGGTAAACTTAAATTACACGTAAAAGCTAGATTTCAACTAGTCTAGCAGCTACAGAGAGCATGGGCCTTTACAATTCTTTATCTCATATTTAGGGATATGTTAAAACTGCATTCATAACTCAAAACGTTCAAATTTAGACTTGCGACAGTGTACTTCTGGGTTTATGCCTTTAATGGAGAATACAAAAATGTAATTATAAAAACAAAATACAAAACAACAAAGTATACCAAACAAAAATAATTCGTTTTCATGAATAGAAAAAAATCATCAGCACTGAAACCCATACATTTAGAATATTGTAAAAACTGTCATAAGTTGTATGATTTTCTTTATGAAAAAGTTAATTCGGTCTCAGGTTTGTGGATAGTAGGTTTTAGATTGTGGAATTTAGAAGCATAAAATAACAAAAATACTAGAAAGTACATCGTATCGAATGACGTAATCAAAATAAGAGACGGCAGATGTGTTTCGTTGGCTAAGAAATTCTCACATAAGTCCCAGAAATCAACCCTAAAACGCGTAAAGCAAAATTCCTTTCACTGCAACATCCCCTAAAAAGTCGAATAAAAGAATTAATTCTACAAAATGTATATTACGCATAAAGGGTTGCGAGTTTACCTGGATTATTGTTAATATTTTAAAATACCGGACGCGAATTTTATCATAAAAAAATTGTAAATATTTTCCCAAAATGAGATTCCATGAGAAAACTAATATAAGTATCATATTTCAAATAATGTAAAATACACAAGTTCCTTTAAAAAGCTTTACGATGAAATTTTTTGTCAGGTAAGATTTGAAGTAAATATAATATAAACCTTCGTTTGGATGTATGTACTTATTAACTGTATTTCACAGTTTTGATGAAGAATTACAAAAATCGGACTTGTTAAAAGAAATACGGCATTCTATTTTTTTTCCATTTTCAGTAATATGCAATAAATGTTGTTTAAGTACATTTATTTAATAGCTTTGTTTTATACTTATTTTTACTAAAATATGTGACAAATTGTGGATAATGGAAACTTTCAAACAATAGTGCGCCGGTAACCTTAAAATCATAATTAGCTTTGACGCGAAAGTACCCACGTTTTGCTATCTAAAACACACCCCCATAATTAATAAATTACAACAGTGCTACTAAAAGTGAACTGACGTTTATCGATAAGTGCATCACATTTTAAATACCTGCCTTCTAATAACATACAAATTGATAAATCGAACCGCTCATACAAGCGTTTCGGTAATATTCAAGTAAAAAAGTGAATTGAATAGGTATGTTGTGTCTCATTTCTCCTTTTTACTATTCATATTTTTATTTTTTTTAAAAAACCACTAAATTTATTTATCAATTTTAAACATGTGTAAATGAGGGCTAGATTTCTTATCGTCCATGCGCTCTGTAGCTGCAAGACGTTCTGGGATATTTATTTATTGTACAGCGCCCTTAAGGTGTTTTCCACAAAAATGACGCTTTATAAATTTATATATATATATATATTAGACTGAAATGATAATTTATTATTATGTTGATTGGCATTGACATTGACAAGAATTTGAGCTATATTATGCCATGTTTTGAGCTAACTCAAAAACATGTTGGATATTGGCATGTTCGCGCTCTCAATCAACGGCTGCTTATGGCATAATTGTCTGGGGAGGCTGCTCGACATTTATCACGAACCAAAAAGACGCAAAAGCTAATTCTTGGAGTTATGTTTCTGTGTTCTCTGACACATACGTCAGTGACGTTGTTCCAATTATTAATAATACCTGATATTCGACAAATACAAATTAAAAAAGCATTGTCAAATTTCCGATCAGGCGACTACGGAAGGAGGTCCCGACAGAATGCTCAGACGACGTTTTCGCGTAACCTAAATGACTTAATACCGAGAGCCCGTACGACATTTGCTCGGAGACACTTTACGTACATAGCTCCAAGAGCGTTCAGCGTCTTGGTTGAACATATTAAGTTCCTCAAAACAATGCCCATGTTTCAGATGAACATCCTTAACTGGATTTCGTCGAAGAGAAAAGAACAGAGACCGCTGTATAAGATTGCTCTAGGAATAAATTTATAGTACCGATGCTGTCTTCATTATAAGCCTTATAATTTTTAATAAACTTATGTTAAACGTATAAAAAAAAATGGGTAGTAATTTATAAATAGGTGTTTTAACTGTTGCTAATTCTCCACAGGATGAATTCCACCCATATTATAAAGGTTTCAGCTCTTTTACTTCACAAAAGTCAACAGATGGAAGAGTTAAGGAATTGTGGACTTTTGAACATAGTTAGAATGATGACCGTTACACAGTGTGTAAAGTTGCCACTAAAGTCAACCACTGATAGGTCATAAGCCCTGATAATGGCTGGACTTCCATATTCCCCTTTAAAAAATGTTTTCCCTCTCTGTTGCAACCAATTTAGTTGTAAAACTAGTTTATGCCTGCTAAATTATATTTTTTGCATTGAAAAAAAAATTCTTATTTGTGTGTTTATTACAGATCTTTTCGCTGATAATTATATTTATAAACCCATTGTTTTTTTTTATTTAGGTCATATTATTATAAGTTAGGAGTTAGGACCACTTTCGGACAAAGGGATTTTGAGTATTATTCAATTAAAATCTATAACCTACTTCCACTATCTATTAAAGCAATACCATAGTAATACAATAGTAAGTAATGAGAAAATGTTTAAAAAGGCTATTAAAAAATGGATAGTGAAGCTAGGTAGAAGAAAAATGGATTGTCTCATTCGCCCATACCAATACTGAATCAACTGCTCCACAACTGTATAGCTTATGTTAGGTTTTTTTTATTTTCATTGTGTTTTTTGTAATATAAATAATATAGATGTACATAAATACCTTGTTTTTAAAAGTGTATGAATATTTGTTAATTATGTTTGTTTTTTAGGTTAGTCTTCTTTTTTTTTTGTTTATTCTCAAATGTAATTTCAAAAAAGTAAATTCTTAGGTGTCCTCGGCACGGGAAACCCCATTGAGGTCACATTATTTTTATTATTAATTATAGTTTGTAAGCGAAAAATATGAATAAATAAAAATAAATAAATAAACATAAATCTCCACTGACAAGCAAGAAAAAAAAATTTTCTTTATAGAAATATTTTTATGCATAAAATGTATCGTAATGTTGAAAAATAAATAAATAAAAAAAAACAGTATTACAAAAGACATAAAGAACATTTAAGAGAAGGGAGTACAGAAATCGAGGCATTTACAGGGATGTTGACCTGTCATTCGCTGGTTATATGGCCACTTTACAAACTGTGAAACAATATACTACTTTGCCTATCTTCAAATAGATGGAGTTAATTTGCCTGGACACAAAAATTTTCTTATGAACGTCGTATCTCTAAAACTGAATTAAAGCATTGAGAAATTTATTTTAAAAATAAATCTTTTAATACGAGTATATATGTGATACCTATTAATTTTAAGTAATACAAATAAATTTCGTGTTTACCTACCAAATGTGTAAGTTTCGCGTAAAAGAACACATGTTTCAAATTTCGAATGTTGACTCAGCCTTTTTTCAAATAAAGGGTTGTTTTTTATTGTACTGCAACTGTATTTCTGAAAATTTCGTTCCATATTTTATCAAAAGGCATCTAACTGTAGATTACAGAACTTCCGCAAAGATCGATCCCAGATTCGCCAAAGAATAACAAAAAGAACAAAATAATAGAGTATATAGGGGGTGCATTCCAAATAGGGGATAAAAATGTGTCTGAAGATTCCAACGCGAATGCTCCGTTATTTTGAATTAAAGTATATTACATAATTTAAGGAACGGTTAAAATGATTTAAAATATGCATTTCGGTGGATGCTGAAAACAAGAAATATCGACGAAGACATCTTATTTTTTATATCTTTTGTATGCTGACATACATATATATAAATATATATTTCTTGTTATTTTTATTTTTCTTTTTATACCAATGTTTAAATAATGTTTTTATTTTTTGTATTCTCAGCTAACTCATTATTTTATACATTTTTTATTGTAAAAGGCACTTGTGCCGAATAATAAATAAATAAAAAGAAAAAAATAAATTACCATCATCATTTCAATATTCGCAACCGGTGCTGCATTGATAAACTAATCGCAGCGTATCTTGATCTTTTTTGTTAGATGAAGGTAAGATGATCAGTCTCACGCTTCTGGTGCCAGTGCAGGGACTATGTGATATTCTAGCGTAAAACACATTTTAAAGTATGTGCTTGTGTAATTTACTTATATGTTCAAAAAATGCATTATTTTGTTAAATACAATAAGTAATTTAAAACTTATAAAATAAGAAATCAAACACTGATTTGAGTCTACTAAACACTTTATTTTTTTCAACAATGTTTTGTGTACGTCCAAATGCTTGCAGACTGGATGGATTTTCTCCCTAAGAAGTTGTTCATACTTAAATTTGTTGCAACAGAGAGAGAAAACATTTTTGAGAAGGGAATATGGGAGTCTAGGCATTTACAGGGCTTATGACCTGTCGTTGGCTGGATTGTTTCAGGCATTGCCTAGTAGGTGAATTGGTTCAGCCGTATGAATCTCACCCACATGATAAAGGTTTCAGCTCTTTTACTTCACAAAAGTCAACAGATGGAAGAGTTGAGGAAATGTGGATGTTCAAACATAGGCAGAACGGTGAATGTTACACAGTGTGTAAAGTGGCAACTTATACCAGCCAATGACAGGTCATGAGCCCTGTAAATTCCTAGACTCCCATATTCCCCTTTCAAAACTTTGTACCCTCTCTGTTGCAACAAATTTGAACTTTATTTTATTTTTAAAAATATAAATAAAAAAATTTCGTGACAATTGTTTTGCCTTGTTAGGGCATTTTCCTTTATTATTTATTTATTTTATGTTGATTTTATTTTATATATCTTTATTTTCTATACTTGTGTACAGGTGTTTTGTTTCATTATAATTACTTTTCAGTATTATTTTATACTTTGGCAAAGGCGTAAGCCGTCGAAATAAATAAATAGTAATTAATATTTTGTATGTACATATTACATACTATGTAATTATTAGAGCATACATAAGATTATATGGTAAAATATGATTGAGATACGCTACATTTGGTTTATGATTAGAACGCCCTATGCACCATTAGGTGCGAAAAAAGTTTAAGTGTATTTTTTAATTAATTGTTTTTGTTTATTGTTTTTTTCTTTACAGCGTATTGACTACCAGATGGCCAGACTTAGTGACAGAAGCGACTGGCGTCCTTCTTCAGGAGGCCTCTAGAAGCGGACGGAGGCGGATAGAAACGACGTGCTGACGTCTGCCCATGTGACCACGACTACTCTGCCAAGAGCAAACGACGAAGTAAAAGAAGTATGGATGACAGAAATAAACATAGAGAGAATGATGAATATTACAAACTGACACATTGACGAGCAAATGATAGACAACGAAAAGATCTCCATTTACGACAATGGAAACATGTTTCAGTAAAGTACATTTTTTCATGTGAAATATTTTTTCCAAAACTATTGAAACTAATATTTTTGATGAAAAAAAATGTCATAGCATCTTATACGCAACCCTAAAAACCCATTTTTGGGATTAAATTGATTTAATCCTTGCCTAAAATTGACAAAAAACCATTTCCCTAATATCTCACGATTCTTTAAAAATTTTAAGATTTGGGTTAAAAAATAAATATCAACCCCTAAAGTTATCAATCTTAGGGTGAATAGAGTTTTGTAGGTTACGAACTACCAACCCTATTATTGTAAAAAATCATTTAAGGGTAGTTGGTTCAACTTCACGATTATCCGAAGGTTTCTGGGATCGCAACCCTTAACTAGAGGGGTGAGAAAGATCAACTATATCAAGAAATCATCCCCTTTGGGGGATGATTTCTTGATATACTTAATTTGTTAAGGTGCGTATGTCGGCAAAGGATTTTCCTACGTTTTTCGATATAGTTGACTTGAATATTATATTATCCTTATAAAACCGGATCTAGGCATTTATAAGGCTTGTGACCTATCATTGGCTGCTATAAGTGATCACTTAACGCATATTTTAGTCTGCACATATTAGAACATTCGTATTTCTTTGCTTTTATACCTGTTGAATTTGGTACAAGGGTTAAAATTTGTACAATTCGTTCATTGTCATTATTAGACCCTAATTCGCATCTAATGATGCATAGGGCACTGGATTGTAAAAGTATTCTAGGCAACGCCTGCATTCTAGGCAACGCCTGCATTCTAGGCAACGCCTGCAAATGTAAACGCTTAGAATATTATATTCCCTTCTGTAAAATGTTCTTTATCTATGTCGTAATATATAAATATATATATTAATAAACCCCAAGAGGGTTGAATCCAGTTCGTGTCTACAAAAAAATCAATAAACTCAAAATGTCGTAGATAAAATATTTTTAGTTGTATTTGCTTTGAAATATAGAATACATGTTTTTTTTTGTTACTACATAGACTGTATATTCCGTAAATAAATTAATAAATAAACACCATTTTAAATCAATATTTCATGTCAATGCCGGGAATTTCAATTTTATTTATTCATAATTAAATATCTTAGTTTATACATATAGAAATAATTAAAATATAAAGGTCAAATTACGTATATTTAAAAATATCACAAGTATACATAATATCCAGAGATATATTAAAAAAGTAAGAGAATCTTGTAACGAAAAACTCCCTCAGACACGTGAAAAATTAAAATGTCCAAAGTTATATTGTTTAACATAGAGATAGCCCTTCCAACAGGCATAACCATTGGCAGGTTGGTCTTGTATATTGGAATGTAAAACAGTCTATGCTGACGCTGTCTAAGGTAATTATCCGGAACATAAAAGCTAATGCTCCGCATAATTTCAGAGTTGTCAATAATACCGCGCAACAATCGAAAGAAGTGCGTAGTTAAATACACATTCTTTCTGGTCTTCAAACTGCTGTACCCGAGCATACCCTGGAGAAACTCAGTGGGATAAAGCCATGGATAATATACGAATCGAACCCGAGACCTCTTGCGTGGTAGACAAACGCGCTGACGATTACACCACGAGGCCGAGTTTTTGTTTCACGCAATTTTATTTTTAAGCTCCATCGATCAGTAAAGATCGTGAATCGTTAATTTTATTTATGTTGGCATAATTTTATTAAATAAAAAAGGGTTGACTGGTTTTTTATACACTATTGCCTGAATATTGATATTTAGTTCGGCAGGTAAAAATAACGAATATCATAAAAAAGTTTACCCTGTAACATGAGTCGACAATATTGTGCGTTTTTTTATTGTTCCGATATAAGGGTTGAAATATATTTTTTTTCCACAAAATAAATCATCGGCCTATTCCAGATTTTACTTTACTTTTGATATTAAAGGTTAGTGTGAGAAAGTGCATTTTTAATGAATTGAGTTTCTCAGACAGCTTCGTAGTGTAACGGTCAGCGCGTTTGCCTACCACGCAAGAGGCCTCAGGTACAATTTCCGACAAAGTTGATATGAAATTGAATCAGGTTTCGAACCCGTGGCTAGTGTCGTGGACTCGTGGATCAAAGGTCCGAGGTTCGCACCCCACTCTGCCACAACTTAATTTGCATTTTCTAATAACGAGCTATTTTCAACTCTAATTTTTTTCTGCACAAATGTCAACAGATGGAAGAGTTGAGGAAATGTGGATGTTCGAACACACGCAGAATGGTAAATTTTACGCAGTGTGTAAAGTGACCAGTGTGTAAAAAACCAGCTAACGACAGGTCATAAGCGCTGTAAATGCCTTGACTTCCGTATTCCAAGAAACATCAAAGATGTTTTCCTCTATCTGTTGCAACAAATTTATATGTGAATAAACTACTTAGGGAGAAAATCCTGCCAGTCTGCATTCATTTGGACATACTCAAAACATTGTTGAATAAATGCAATAAATAAATAGCATGATAAATAATAAATAAATAACCAAAAATACCAGTTTTGGAATATTTTTAATATTAACGCCGCTGAAATTTAAATATGTGATTGCGCAGCAGGAATTTACATCGCGAAACGTAAATATTTTGACATTTAATATTAGTTGTTCGCGGATGTTTTATTGTGATCGCGAATATGATAAACAACCGTGGTGAGAAATTATTACGAAGTAGCTTATTAGCAAGTCGATAGTTATTTGTGATTGAGCTACTGAAGCATATGATCAATCATCTTACCTTCATGTAGATACGCTGCAATTAGTGTACCAATGAAGTGCCCTATACACCATTACGTGCGGAAAGGAAACTTTGATATAAAACGACTAAATATCACCAAAAAAAACTTTTTGCCGAAAATTCCTTCCTAATCATAGTTTCGTCTCTCTCGAGATACAGTGATGAATAAAGATGGTGGACGAATATACCTCTCCTCAACATAGTTGCATAATATAAATGGTGTATTTTGTTATTTAGCTAAGCAGAGAAAAATAATTAAAGCGATTGAATATTAAACTTTAAAACTAAACAAAATACTTACTCAGTTGAGGACAAAAGATCACGGAGTAAAAAATTAAATGACGCGCAGTTTTTCAAATCGGGTTTAAAGTATTAATTATACGGATCGACAATGATTTTGTTACAGGAACTATTCTCGGTGAATCTTATATAGTGGGCATTTTTAAGGACATATTTATACATAGAAAATTATTATAAGGGATAGAAGAAAAACACAATGGGGTATAGTAGACTCGGTGAGAGTAGAAGCGGGAGAGAGGTGTTTATAATTGAATTTGATTCAGTGATCGTTTGAAAGAAGACAACTTGTTATCAAAGAAATCAAGACTGGTATGCTTGTTGGCAGACCTAAGAATTCTGGGCATAGGATGAAAACCTTAGTTGGTTCTATGATTATCGGTATGAAAGAGTAAGTTTTGTCAGAGGTTTCTTGTTTGGATATTTCATTTTATTGAGCTCAGTAGTTCAGACGCATCAAAGAGTGAGTTGAGTTGGGGGTGTTCTAATAAAAATCATATAAAATACTCGATGGGAACCTCTGTGTGTGAAATCTGACCAGAACTAAGGAAGAATATTTTTATTTTTATATTTTTAATTCCACGACTGCTCTCAGATTAAAATCCCGAATAAGAAAATCGAGGAGAGATAAGACCGCCTCGCAGTGGCGAGCTGTGAGTTTTTCGATTGGTAAACTGCGATTTTTTTAAATAAAATTTCCATAGCGGTAATATGGCACATCCTAAAGAAGGTCTATTTTATATTCAATAAATAATCTGTAACAAATAGCGCTATTGGTTAATACTTTCCATTAAAATGTTGTCTATAAAAGGTATTGCAAAAATAAAAACCTATTAGAAAACAAAAGATTCATCCAAACAGCTATTTTATGTACTAACTTAGCTGTCGAAAAACGGATTTATAAAATTGTATTATTCACTAGCGTACTGATTCATTTTTTCTTACTTGTAACTATTGTCACCTGGCTTGCAATAAAACATGACATCTTAGTGATTAATGAAAGAAACTATTTTATTATTAATATATTTTAAAATATTTCTCACCGAGTACGATAGTTCACTAAATAAAAAAACATAAATAATTGCCTTTTCGGAATCATTCTTTCATCGATTTTTATATCACTTCAATATTCACAAAACTAGGGCAAACTTAAAATATTGTTGATAAATCCTTTGGTCCATGAAGAAGTATAGAAATTAAAAATAAAAAAAATTTCAGGCGTTGCCTAGTGTGTAGGTGAAATAATTCAATTACATGAATCTCACCCGCATAAATAAAAGTTTCATCTCTTTAACTTCACAAACATCAACAGATGAAAGAATTGAAGGAATATAGATATTCAAAAATGGGCAGAATGGTAAGTGTTACACAGTGTGTAAAGTGACCACTTAAACCAGCCAATGACAGGTCGCAAGGCCTGTAGATGCCTAGACATCTATATATGAATGTTCTTCATCTCTGTTGTAATATGTAAATTGAAGATAACTTCCCGTTGGCCCTGCTATTGTTTCCCGAACCGAGAATGGGACTGACAAACGCGTCCCCGCGGTCGGAAAGAGAGCCGACTTATATAAAAATGACATTTTTAATGAACAGCAAATTCCGAGCGTTTCAATTTTCACCGTTTCATTTGGCGCGATATCATATTCCGACATTTTATTATTCCGATATTACAAAAACCGGGCGCAAGATGGCGCCGGAATTCGGGACAAGATACGTTTTCAAAAAACACACATTCAATAAACGTTGGTAAATATTCATATACAACCACTCGCCGACTTTTCTATGTCTGCCGGTTTCGGCAGGACACAGACATGCAAATCGCACTTTGCATTGCACAAAAATAAAGATAGGACAAATGCTGTTAGAAGCTAACACCGACGCGCACTGATTATAATAGTGGGAGGTGCAGGTTCGTGCAAGTCCCACTAATCATCAATGCACGCTGGTGTTTGCTTTTAATAAAACGTATCTAATAGCAATCATCCTCCGATAAAAACGTATCCATAGCTTGATTCTCATTTTTTAATAGTGAGACAACTTTTCGGGAAATATCCATAAAATTAAAATGTTTGTGTAAATATAAGGACGCAAATACTTTTTTTTTAAAACGTAAGACCCCGTTCGAAACGACGAAGAATACAGTCCTGTATGGATCAAATAAAAAAACAGAAACCTCACGAGTGTTTTAAGACTTAACGGCTTTTTATTTTTAAATAGGGGTTGCTTATTTTTTGCCTCGCTTATTATGTACAAGGCTTATATTAACTACAAAAGGTATGTTCCTTCTAATTACTCTGACTATAGTGTGAGGATCTGGTGGGATAATCAGCGGTGGCCTTGTTAAGAAACTTATCCGCCTGTGCTTAAGACGAGGAAACCACAGAAAACTCATTTAGGAGAAGCCGGACTATTGACAGGCATCAACACACCTCCCGTTCCACTTTGAGAGCGTTCGGCAAAATACTGAATGGCTACTGGGTAAAAATCCAGAAAAGGGTAATTAAGTGGAGTAGTGGTTGGCGCGTTCGTTTGCCACGATTGAGGTCATAGGTTCAATTCCCGGAAGGTCAACACGAAGTATCTGTTTGTAAGGTTATCATGTGTTTGAAATTGTTTTGTGTTGATAATATTGCTCTAATATTGGCTCAACTGATAATCTGTTTCTTTCCCTTTCATTATTTTTTTATTTATTTAATTATTTATATATTTATTTATTTATTTATTTATTTATTTATTTATTTATTTATTTATTTATTTATTTATTTATTTATTTATTTATTTATTTATTTATTTATTTATTTATTTATTTATTTATTTATTTATTTATTTATTTATTTATTTATTTACACGCCCTACGGGCTTTTACATATATTAGAAATTACATTCAAGTGCAGCAGTGAAACATAAGTATGTAAATTTAGTTAAAATTAAAGATAACATAAGAAAAACTAAAAGATACAATAATAAGTAAAATCAGGAAATGTACCAACACTGGTATATGGTACATAGAAAAATATTTAATAATTTTACATATGAAAACATACACACATACATATACATTTATTTAAGTTTATACATTATTATAGAGATACATGAGAAAACAAAATAGTAAATAAAGAACAATATTAAGAAATTTTATACAAATTAATTTATAAACTTTTAAATACTTAACCTATATTTATATAAAGACAGACGAAATATATCAACTTCCATACTCATTACCAAGCCGGGGTAGTCTAGGTATTGGGGAATTGTAATAATAATTGTGACTGCCAGGAGATTAAAAAAATAACGTTAGCCGCCGAGTATTTCGAACTGGTACTTTTAAGCTGATAACACTAGTTAATTCCGGGACGTCCAATACGCCATTTGCTATTTTATATAAATTTAATAAATCATTTATAATTCTTATTTTACAAAGAGTTGACATATTTAGTGTACATAATAAATTATCGTAATCAATATTTTCAGTGGGTATATTAAGTTTGTAATTGATGAATCTAAGGAATTTACGTTGTACTCTTTCTAACTTTAAAATATGAACATTGTAATAAGGTGACCAAATTGTTGAATTGAATTCTAAATTACTTCTAACCAAGGCAGTAAATAGCACTTTGAGGGTAGTGATGGAATTAAAATCCTTCACAGTTCGCTGCAAAATTAAAAATATAATAAAATAATGCCAATATGAATAATAATAAAAGTATTAAAATTACAACACGTCTTGCAGCTACTAAGCGCAAGCGTTTAGCAGCTATCTGCTTTCAATTCATTAGCTTCTACCTTACACTACAGTCTGCATTACGTGATGGGTTTAAACGACCGGCCTTAAAATTGTCGGCCCGGTGGTGCAGTGGTCAGCGCGTTTGCCTACCATGTAATAGGGCTCGGGTTCGATTTCCAACATAGTTGACATTAAATATTTGTTTAAAAAGGTGATTTTACACAAGAATATTTCATAGTCCCCGGACTGGCACCTGAAATGAAATACTGATCATCTAACCTTTATGTTAACACATTACAACAAAGATGAAGAACATTTCAGAGAAGGTAATATAGAAGTCTAGGTATCTACAGAGCTTATGATCTGTCATTGGCTGGTATAAGTGGCTACTTTACACACTAATAACAACAGCTCCTAAGGGAGTTGAATCCAGTCCTTGTCTACAAAAATTTTAACAAACTCAAATTATTTTTAACCTTTATGTGACAAATATGATCAGGATTCGGTTAGCAAATATACCAATGCAGTGCCCTATGCACCATAAGGTGCTGAATGGAAATGAGATAAAGGTGATGTAGATTACGAACGTCAAATAAATTAATCGAGTTGTGGTCCTGTGGCTAGTAGTGTCTCGGACTCACGACTCAAAGGTCCGTGGTTCGAGTCCCACTCTACCTCAACTTGATTCCTATTTTCTAATAGTGAGTTATTATGACTCTAAAATGTTATATTTGGGTAAATTATAAAACAAAAATAATTAAAAATGCCTTCTACATTTGCGTTGTGTTGCATATAAAAAAAAGTACGGTTAAGTATTCGGTAATTCGGAAAATCTCAATCCGAGTGCTGTCATTACATGCAATGAAAAAATTACCGAATGAAATTAAATGCGGGCGGAGTCCGGTCTAAGCTCTTAAATTCCGGTCTAGACCGGATACATCCGGTCAGATGGTAACTCGAGTTAGGAAAAATATATTACAGCAAATATATATTTATTTACTATCAAATAAATACACACAAACACACCCTTTTGTTGATTTTTATTTCTGGTCTATCTTTAAATGTTATCTTTATAATGTCATTTAATCGTTGTTGTCTGTATGTTTCCGTAATAGATTCCTCATCCTTATTATGTATGGCATAATATACTTTTTAAAACTTAATATGGGCAAGCCTTATCTTCCAATTAAAAAAACAGCGGTTATTTTAGATTAATGAGGTTTTTTTAATGTGTGTATTTTCATTAGCATATTACAACTCAGACGAATAACATTTTAGAGAAGGAAATATAGAAGTCTAGGTATCCACAGGGCTTATGACCTGTCATTGGCTGGTTTAAGTGGCCACATTACATACTGTGTAACATTCACCATTCTGCCCATATTTGAACATTTATATTCCTTTCCTTTCCTATCCTATCGTATAGTATTTTTGACGATCCTACGTTTGTCTTTGCTTTTTAATGTGGTAGTGTTGTTGTCTGGTATTATACCTGTATGTTTCCTAGTGCAGTATTTCCTGTCAAACTGGTGTGTTTTTTCGTACAGTTCAGTCGTAAGGGTCATGTAGGGTAAGTTGTATGTCAGCTTTATTATTTTATTTTGTTGTCTTTATATTTGTTTTGTCTGTCTTGTTACCAATTCTTACGATTATTTAGCTCAATTTGCTTTAAACATACCATTCGTACATCACGTTTTTTTTTCCTATTTTGGCACGAGGTCTTTAATTTGTAGAAGAGGCTATGTAATGATGCCGTTACTTTGGTAAGTTCGTCTATGTGTTTCGTACATTTGAATGAGGAAGTTCAGTGTTTTTTTATATTTTTATTTGTTAATAGACTATTAAACTAAGCCAAAATTTTTTATTTTTTTAAATATCGTATTATCAGCGCCATGATTTTTTAAAGTTTTGTATTTCTTAAATAACTATTCGTGTGACGTCAGAGGTTGTTCGCTATTAGTTCTTCCCATTGGTCCGTTTGCGGTAAGCTAACCGGATATCCTTCACAGCTGTCACATCATTGGTTGGTTCATATGAACCAGTGACGTCAATCAAAGTAGTGCGTTTTTATAACAAAAAAAATATTATTTTTTCTTACTTTTTCAAGAAATTTTGTGGTACAATTTAATGCTCTTATTTTTACCGCGCGCAAGAAAACATTTTTTTCATCTAATTTCCCGTAGGGCTGAAGTTCCTCATTGTCTGTCCTCGATGAGTCCCAGGTATGTTACGTATTCCAGTTCTTTAAGAGTTTCGATATTTATTTTATGATCACGTTTCGGTTCTTATTTTTGTGTTTCGAAGTAAATTATATTGCATATTTTGGCATTTAGCGTTGGATGGTTTTTGTTCGACTTTGTTGATGGTTTTAGATATTTCAGTATTACTTTTATTTTAATTGTCATATAAGAGTCCTAAGTCGTCCGCGTAAATAGTAAATGTATTATGTATGTAAGTTATGTATAATATTTAAAACGATGGTCCCAAAATTGATCCCTGGGGTACTACTACTTACTACCTTCGAATCGAGTGGAGATATGTACGCCTTGTTTAGTGGTTAACGCATTCGCGTTTCATGCTAGAGGTCTTAAATTCAGTTCCTGACAGTATGGACGTGAATTATTGGTTTTAAAGACTGTTTTGGATACACTGAAATATTTCATTGTTCAAGGACTATGACCTCAATTCGATCACCAATGCAGTGCCATATGCATCATTAGATGCAGAAAAATAAATAAATAATGGTTTTGGAAAAAAGTATTTTAAAAAATATTTTTTTTTAACTATGTGTTTATCGATGTTTTGTAGAATGATTTAATTTTTGATTTATCAAGTAATCTTTCTCGTTGTACTGAGATATTTAAGGGAAGACTGCCCCCTTAAACAGTGCCCATATAAACGTCAATGTAACGTTATCGATTGTGTCGCATTTTTGCACACAATGTAAAAGGGGACAATTTGAAAATATCCAAAATTAACCTGTTTTATGGGTCGTTTTGCAGAAGGGCGCAAGTCCCTTTAAAGGAATTCCTCAGCGAGAGTGGGTTGGCCCGTTTTTGCGGCGCGCCAAATAATTCGTGCATCAGGAGCATATTTCAAATATTTCAAACTGAGCAATTTTTATTCTTTATGTCAGAACGCAGAAAGCCATCGAAATTAAGAAAATCAAGGATGTGCCAATGCGTTTTGTTAATTAACCGAAAATCAGTTCGTCGAATAACTGATTTTATAGTGAAAATACTTACGGTAGGAATACGCCGTTCTCGTATGTTGTGTTAAGACATAGTTTGCCGTGATGGCGAGTTGAGGCATGATTACATTGTTGTGTCGTTTGGCGGAGTGGTCAGGAGTGTTGAGGGCTTTTTTTCGTTTTTATTAATCATTCATCGTATTTGCTTAGCCTGTTTAACCGCCTTGCGTAGCTATGATTTAGAAGACGTTTCTAGAAACACTTTATTGTTGTGTTTTGTGATGTTCCATAATTACCCCACCTCCCTCCATCACTCTGGCGCAGCATTAAAAACCGTTGAATGCGGACTTCTACCGTCTTCTGAAATTGATAAAATATGGCATTAAAAAGACAATACTAATATTGGATTTGTAAAAAACCTTTACTTATATACGCTTACCTTTATTTATTAGAGTTTAACGATAAACATTCGCTTCAAACAAATAAAAATATAAAAAAAACTGTTACGCCGTATCCCCGTACGAGTAGGCGTAGAGAAAAGAACGCTATATTATTTATTTAACATCTTCTCATGCACGTGCCCAGATTATTCCGACTTTTGACATGTCCATCTTCAAGTATTTCTTGAATTTTGCCATATCACGTATTTCTCGGTCTTTCTCGTGTCTTGCATCTACCAATATTCGCTTTGTTAATCTAAATAGATAAAAAACGGCTAAATAGCTGTTTTTTGTTATCCATTAACTCAAAAAGCAGTTATAAAACTCTTTTCTTGACTTTGTGGATAACGCTTGGATTGTGGATACGCTATAGGAACTTTAACCTAATAACTAAAAAGTAATTATAAACATGAATGATGTTAGAACAATCAACAAATCACAAAATCTGTCTAGTTTTTTTTTTTTATGTTAAGCAATTGCAATGCAATCACTAATTATTTACAGGAACAACAATCCAATATCCCTAATTGTGCTAATTTTCTGCTAGAGGAGAGGACAGCCGAACGTTAACCAACACTTTCCGAGCTCAGGTTTGAGCCAAATTTTTGGCCAAAACCGCTACCAAAATTGGCACCTAGATCATTTTGTTACAAAGAAGTAAAGCAAAAATAGAAATCAAACACACGACCCTAGAACTAAGAACTGTCATAAAAAAGAAATCTGGGCGTACACAAAATCAAATATATAAACTGCTAACCATCGTAAACAAATCACAGAATCAGCCTAGTTTTTTTTTTACTTTAGACAATGGCAAAATAATAACGAACTATTTGAATGGACTGCAATCCAATATCTCTAATTATACCCGAATACAGCCGAACGCAATCTGATACATCCTGACCGCAGGTTTCGGCTGAGCCGAATTTCTGCCAATTTTTGGTTGAAACCGAAACCGCCACCGAACCTTGTTTTATTGGCCGAAACCAAAACTTCGGTCGGTCACGATTATGCATTTAGCATTTTTTACTGTCCTGCATTAGACCTTTTTTCTACAATGTAATAGTATTGTTGTCAGGTATTAGGTATACTTGTGTATGTGTACATTTTTGGTTATTTATTTATTTATTTAACACTTTATATACATATACAAATATTAAAGTTGGTACATGACCTACCCTATCTAACAGCAACTAAAGAACTTTTTAAACAAACGAAACAATTCAATGTAACTGAACTCTTTAAACTAGAATCTTTAAAATTTATTCATAAATTAGCCAGTGATGTAATTGTAGACGAAGAATTAAAACTTGAAAAAAACTGTAGTAAACATGAACACAATACGAGAATATCAGAAAAATATCATATACAACCTTTTAAAACTAGAAAAGGACAATCGAGACTACTAAAACATGGAATAAAATTATACAATAAACTACCAGACAAAACTAAACAAAAGACTCAGACTACCTTTACAAAAGATGTTAAAAATATTATTATTAACAGTAGAATGTGAATTTTAATCTTAGAGTATATACATGTATATACTCTAAGATTTTAAAAGTAAAAATATTTTGTTAAATGTATGTAACCCGTAAGGGTTTATCAATGAAAAATTTTAATAAAAATAAATATATATATATATACATATACAATTTATATACATAAACAATTTATATTCATATAAGGCAATGTCTTCCTTCCTACCCAAACCGTTCAGTTTGAGAAAATTACAAGTACATAGACATATGGAATCTTACAATTTTATACAAAAATTAAAAACAAAGACTAAGAAAATAAAAATAAACAAAAAATAACTCTATACTATGAAGAGAGGAGAGGGGATGGGAAGGAAATGTTACTGTTATGCCATCGTCTTGTGTATTTCCCGATACAATTTTGCGTACAATTTTTAGTGTTTCAATTTTTGTCAAGTATTTTATGTCAAACTGAAGTGTTTTTTTCGACATTTACCCTTACTTGCGATTAATTAGCAATAAATCGACGAATTGTGATTAGATACGGCCACAGCAACCCTGTTTCACTACATTCCTGCGAAATGGGACAAGTTTGAGGAATAATACAGCGGATGGCGAGACGGACTAACTAAATACTAAATAACTTTTTACCGCCCCCGACCGGCCAATCATAATCCGCCATTTCTATTCGAATATTTCTTTATATCGCCACATTTTCCCGCCGACAGATGATTGGCGATCGCGACTTCGAAATTGGAATCAGATGAGTTCTTTTCAGTTTTTGATTCCCCCCAAAATTATTTCAATTACGCAAATAAGAATGAGACGTTGAACGTTCATTTTATCCGTATTAAGGAAACTAATTTCAAAATATAAAACAATTCAATTCAAAGAAGAGTACATGGAAGTCTTGGCGTTTTACAAGGCTTATGACCGGTCGTTTGCTGGTTTAAGTAGCCACTTTACACACCGTGTAAGATTTACCATTTTGCGTATATTTGAACATCCGTATTTCTTTAATTCTTCAATCTGTTGAATTTAATGAAGTCAACAACAACAACAAACCATTACGCCGTTTCCCCGTAAGGGTAGGCAGAGAGGATTGAACGCCACAACACTCTATCTTTGCATACATATCTCGCTTCCTCTACATTCATACATCTTCTCATGCACGCGCGCCGATTATTCCCACTTTTGACAAGTCCATCTTCAAGCGTTTGTTGGATTTGGTCATTCCATGTCTTTCTCGGTCTTCCTCTATTTCCGCATCCATCAACATTCGCATTGTAAATATTTTTAGCCGTTCTTTCGCTGTCCATTCATTCTACATGTCCGAACCAGCGCAGAGCTCCTTTCTTGGTTTTGTCGATAATGCTTGTCTCAGCCTTACATAATGTACGGATCTCAACATTTGTGCATCTATCGTACATAGTTTTATCGCACATTCGCCTGAGAGATCGCATTTCGGCAGCATTCAGCCTACTTTCATCCCTGTTTTTCCAAGTCTATACTTCGCTCCCATACATCAGGGTCGGGACCAGGACTCCGTCGTGAACTGCTAATTTTGCCTCTTGCGACAAACAATTATTTGCCAAGGTTGATTTAAGTGCTCCGTTCACTCTGTTTCCAGCACTCACCCTCCTTTAATATCTTTCTCAGTCATTCCATCCTTAGTAAACATACTTCCCAGATACACAAATTCCTCTACTTCTTTTAGTATAACTCCATTCACAGTGATTTCACATTGAGTCATACTTTCATTTCTTTCAAAAACCATCACATTCGATTTATCGACATTCATCGGCAAATCGCTTCCCTCGCATACAGCGGAGACCTTTCTTGACTGTAGATTTTAATGAAGTCAAAGAGATAAAATCTTTATTTTTGTAAAGAGATTCATCTAATTAAATTATTTCATATACTAGGCAACGCCTGAAAACAATTAGTCAATTTTTATGTTTATTCTTGGACCAGTTATTTTAATTACAATATTTTGCTACAAATCTCAACATAATGTAAGTACACGGATTATAGGGTGACCATTGTTTTTATGTTTATAAATACGTTCAGTGCTACGGAAAATTAGATATAAAAAATGATTTCTTACACGTGCTCAAAATGAAAGCATTTGTACCTCAAAGTTTCTCAAAAATGTATTCAAACATTGAAATAACGAACTACTTAGAAATGTCACAGGTTCAGGTAAATATGTGTTTAAAATAGCCAATCGATGATGTGTTGTGATGGATATCCGGTTTCCAGGTACCCACGTTTGGCGTGTTTCGAAGAGTACGTGGTTCTTTTTATGAATGTCAGAAAAACTCTTTTATTTGAACTCGAAAGATCACGGGCGGTATTTTGAAATTAAACTTTAAAGACTTAACTTCCTAATTGCATCTCTAATTATAATATTTTTTTACTTCCTGGTTGCATTTAGAGGATTTTGATATTTATTGAATTATTTATTTATCTAATTTAAATGTGCAATACAGCTCGACTGCCTATTACAATGTACATATATGATTACGTATTTACAAAAACATGTTTAAATAAAAAGTGCACATTAAATTATGAGGGTCCAACACATAGTCCATAAAAATAATATTAAAAAATGACGAATAAGTCACTGATACACATTATTTATTTATTTATTGGACGGTTTACACATTTAAAACCTTTCCCTCACTAAACATCCGAAAATCACACATGGTCTGCCTAGTAAATGGCCTGGTATCAGGAGAATAAATTGGAAGTGTTGATGCCGTGCAATACTTTTTTCATGTTTTCGCGTACACATATTTTACTCATTGGTGTATTTTATTCATTTTTGTTAGTTTGCCGAATGCTTATGGACATAAAGTGAAATTGACCGAATTAGGTAATGAATAATACTTTTATTTTCTTAAACAATGATAATTAAAAAATACACAAAACAACTGTACAAAAGGGAAGAAAATATAGATACATAAAATCAACGGAAAATAAAGAAATAACAAAGGAAACTTAAAAAGAAATTATGGCATAGGTATGCAGCAAATTAACAATAAATAAATAGTTTAAATATGAAAAGTATTGAATTAACAGAGGCGATGTATCATAGTATAAACAGTAAAACAAGTATAGCACTTAGTACATTTTATAATTTAAAAAAGAAGTGAATAAAACGTCATGATTTGAATTTGTATAGAGATAAATTAAATAAATCTAAATTTTTATGTTTGTTCGCTAACATGTGGAGCCGTGGAATAGGTGAGTATTTAGCATAGTTTGAACTATGCAAATTAACAGAAAAGGTAGTATTTTGTCTCGTCCCACGCTGTCTCACATAAAAATTCACACAACAAAAAGTTCGGGACTGTCGAGAACATTATTTAATAACTGAAAAGCAGCACTAATACATATTAATTTTAACGGCTTCATTAAACATTTATAGTTTAGCTCTTAATTGGAATGTTTAATTTGAAATTCACGAACCTTAAGCACTTGTGTTGGACCTTCTCCACACTGTTTATATGGGTAACATAATGAGGAGATCAAACTGAGGACCCATATTCTAACTGGCTTCTTACTAGGGTCATGTGTAATATTTTTAATGCATCAACAGACTTAAATTATCTTGTTGTTATGATAACAAAGCCAATGGTTTTTGTGGTTCTATTAACAATATCATTAGTATGGGTAACAAAAGCTAATTTATCATCAAAGATGATACCCAGATCATTTTATTCTCTTTACAAGAGTTAATTTCGTATGACTTATGCTATATTGAAAAACTAATGTATTTTTGTTTTAAAAAAAACACTAATCGACGTTAAGAAAGTGAGCATTTCTGATGCACTAGGTCCTTAGATTATCCTAATTTCTTTGAAAAATCGAACAGTCGAAAGAAGATTAAAAAAGTCTGAAGATCTTGAGATCATCAGCAAATGGGAGTAATATGTATAATACATAGTTAAAAAGGAAGAGTCTAAAACTGGTAATCCCTGCATGGAAAAGATCCACCAATCTAGATAGGCTCTTCAACAGAACGATCATCCTTTCCACAGGCATCATCAACGGTAAATTTGTCCTAGATTCAGAAATAACAAATGGTCTGTATTGCCTAGCTCTTAAATAATTGCTCGGTATGTTGGGATTATAAAGGAACCCGTTCAGAAGCATAAAGGCCATCATAAGCGAGGCGGTGCTCCTTCTGGCCCGCAAACTTGTGATACCAAGCAAACCTAAAGGGAACAATTAAATGTACTGCAATGGGTAGTATCCATACTCTCTCATATACAGGCAACGAAGACATTTCTTCCGTATTCTCTCCACCATTAGCGAGTTACACCCCCGCACTCTCCAGAATGCTAGGCTCTAAAGTTATGAAGAAAAGTTTGATGGTATTTAATTCTGCAAAGTGTTTGAAATTATGTCGTATGGATGGGAGCGCGTGAATTGATTTGAGGTTAAATGAGACAGATGGATTACGATTGAAATTATTTATTAAGTAGATTCACCCGAGTTACATCCTTACATTTTTGTACGGAAGGAATTTACAATGACGAACACTGGATGGAGAGCTGTGGTGAGCGGCACGAAATGTTAAGACGAAGTGTACTATGTTCTTCCGGTGCACGACGTTTAATACCTTGTCCGATCTGACGTTGCAGCGGATTATGCGTTGCGGATCAAAGCGGGGTTTGGCTTTGCCGACCACACGGCTTTCGGTTTTGCTCTCCACAATGTATTACAAATCCCAGCATCTTAGAAGCAGAACGACTCACATTGAAATGTGACTGTGAAACGTTAATGGGATATTAACGGTCACTTCCAGGTCCTTGATTTCCGAGCTGTACTTCAAAGAAACATCAGCCAATATATAATATATGTCCTTAAGTTTATGTTATTAATGGCATAGCTGGTGGAATGTATTGGAAATTCAACAATTTACATCTTAGAAGAGATGGGTTCATACTGACCCATTTTTTCAGACTGATGAAAGGTTTTATCGAGAACTCAGTGACCAACTGTTCCTGATGGTTATCTCCGACAGCGTCTATACAGACTGTTTTACCTCCCGGCTTCTGGAACCGATCTGTCTCTGGTCATGCCAATTGAAAGAGCAATCGGGTAGCTGAATATTATCACTTCGGAGATCGATATTTTTCACATCAGTGAAACTATGTTTAAGAGGCAAATACTCTTGCTATTGGAGAGTATTATACCTTAATAATGTCAAACCATCGCTCAAGGGTTCCCGGTTTGATATATTGTTCCAATATAACGCCATAAATATTTTATTTTGGTAAACTTATGAAATAGAATTTATGATTTTTTTAAAAATTGTTTAAATCATCGAAACACATCGATTTTTGTGGTTTGAGGGTAAGAGTGATCAGGTGTGTTCTCAGCATACCCCGTGGGGAACCGTGATGTTCTGGGTACCTATCGCGGCTAGTCCGCAGTCCACAGATGACTCCGCCAGATAGTGGGGGCCGATCTGACTGCCACGAAACCGGTCCGCGGTTCCAATGGACCAAATAATGCAAGTCACTTTAAACAAAACCTATTAATAACAATAATTCCTAACCGCGGGAGTTTTCGGAGACGTGTGTGTGTCGATCACGAAACAGTGGAGTAGAAATATACATTTATCTTTTAAAAAGATAAATTAATTTTCATTTCGAATAAAAATATAAACAGTTTATTTTTAACCACTTGATATTTAATGTCTGCCTCGTGGTGTAGCGGTCGGCGCGTTTGCCTGCTATGCAAGGGTACCGGGTTGATTCCCGGCATGATTGACATGATATTCTAAATTCGATTGTTGCGAACTCTTGGGTTTAATAAATATTTACATATCAACACGTTAAACTAGACAAAATAGTTTATATTATTGTCACCCTCCTCAAACCAACTATTTTTGTCGCTCACCTCTCATATCGACATTTTGAACTCGAGTCTCTGTGAATTTAAATCACCCTTTATAAATATTTTATGATGTTCTATAGTAACGATTAACGATTGATTGGCAAAAGTTGCTTACGCTAATGATCAGCTGTTAACTTATTTTAGGTTCATATTATACCGACTTTTTTTTACATCTTTTGTATGCTGACATACATATATGTGTATTTATTTTTCTTGTTATTTATAATTTCCTTTTTATATATACACGTTTTATTACTGTGTTTTTTTTTTGTATAACTGAACTCATTATACTGCTATATTTTATTTATTTATTAATTTACACGCCCTACGGGCTTTTACATATATTTAAATTACATTCAAGTGCAGCAGTGAAACATAAGTATGTAAATTTAGTTAAAATTAAAGATAACATAAGAAAAGCTAAAAGATACAATAATAAGTAAAAATCAGGAAATGTACCAACATAGGTATAGGGTACATAGAAAAATATTTAATAAATTTACATATGAAAACATACACACATACATATACATTATACATACATATAAGTTTATACATTACTATAGAGATACATGAGAAAACAAAATAGTAAATAAAGAACAATATTAAGAAATTTTATACAAATTAATTTATAACCTTTTGAACACTTAACCTATATTTATATAAAAGACAGACGAAATATATCAACTTCACCATACTCGTTACTTAGCCGCTGGCCGGTGTAGTCTGGGTATTGGTGAATTGTAATAATAATTGTGACTGCCACGAGATTAAAAAAATAACGTTAGCTGCCGAGTATTTCGAACTGGTACTTTTAAGCTGATAAAACTAGTTAATTCCGGGACGTCTAACGCGCCATTTGCTATTTTATATAAATTTAATAAATCATTTATAATTCTTCTTTTACAAATAGTTGACATATTTAGTGTACATAATAAATTATCGTAATCAATATTTTCAGTGGGTACATTAAGTTTGTAATTGACGAATCTAAGGAGTTTACGTTGTACTCTTTCTAACTTTAAAATATGAACATTGTAATAAGGTGACCAAATTGTTGAATTGAATTCTAAATAACTTCTAACTAAGGCAGTAAATAGCACTTTGTATTGTAAAAGGAACTCGTGCCTTATAATAAATAAATAAAATTAATTAATTAAAAAAAAAAAACGTGTTTTACTGTAAAATATTTTATGGTCCCTGGACCGGCACCTGAAGCGTACGACTGATTATCTCACTTTCAGATGACAACAAATATCAAGAGAAGCTGCGATGGGTGTACCGATGCGGTGCCCTATACACACAAAGTTAATGTTTGAAATATTACATTTACGATTGGTTGCAACTACGCCCATGGCTCAGATTTAAGTTTTAAAATGACTTAGCGTTTTGAGATGAAATTCTTCATAATATACAATATATTTTTTAATCGATCAAATTTAGGATTTAAGATAATCATATTCAGAGCCTAGAATTACAAGGAAAAAGTCTTAACTCACATAATGCTATGTAATAATATAACTTTACAATGTACAAAAAAACATATCCGCTGAGATCATATTCGTATTAGGCACTTTTATAATTAATATTTTAAACAAATGCCTGTAGATAAAGCTGGATTTCACTCCTAAGAGAGTTATGAAGATTGAAAATTTTAAAATAAAAATATCACACCAATCAAGTTACTTTATGGAAGAGGAAGAAGGTTAGAAGTCGTCTGGATTATATTTCTCCATTTTAGTCGCCCTATTAAAGTATGCATTCTGATTCACTTAGCGCGTCCAGAATAAATTTCTTAATTAAGTTAATTTTAAAATACATGTTCCAGCAGCTTTATTGATTTTTTATTTACTTAATTTACTTATTCATATAAAGATCCATACTATAAAAAAAAAGTATCCCAAACTCGATGAGACCGAGAGTCCTGTGTTGAAGTGGAAGCATGCATATTATTAAAAAAAACTAAAAATAAAAATTATAAGTGCCGTGGCGCAGTTGGTAAGATTATCTGTGAAACTAGCGTCGCGGGTTCGATTCGCGCCAATTTTAAGAAATAAATCTAAGATTTTTTTTCCCCAATTAGTCTGAGTGTTGAGGTATATTTTGTATAACTTCCCTCTATATCATATATCCCACCTGGTGAAAAGCCTCTAAAGAAGAGTCTTAGCGGGTTATTTCTATAAAAAATAAAAAAACAAATTACATGAACATAAATTTTAATAAACATCTGGACGACAAGCTTAATAGTATATACATCTATGCAATGTCTCGCAGCAGTCTCCTGCAATGGTCTCTTCACTTGGACAACATTCAAACTTGTACACTTCTCACGAAAATGGCTTTCGTTTTGTTTATCCCTGGATAGGTCCTGACCTAGAATATTCTTGAGGGTCACAAAACAGAAATTTCTCTGAGTGAAAGTCGTATGCGTTTTTGATATTAAATAATTCAAATTACAGGAAAATCTCGTACGAAAATTCTGCTGGGATCTCTTTTTGTAACCGTATGACCAGAAATGTGTCAATGACTCTTTAATTTCTTTTTTCAAGTCAATTCGAATTGTTTTCAGGCGTTGCCTAGTATGTGAAATAATTCAGTCAGATGAATCTCTTCACAACAATTAAGGTTTCAGCTCTTTAACTTTACTAAAATCAACAGAAGGAAGAATTGAAGAAATATGGATGTTCAAACATAGGCAAAATGGTGAATGTTACACAGTGTGTAAAGTGGCTACTTAAACCAGCCAATGACAGGTCATAAGCCCTGTAAATGCTTAGACTTCCATATTCCCTTATTTAAGGTATTCTCCGTCCCTGTTGTAATTTGTTAATATATTTTTAAAGCAGCAGAAGGAAGAATTGAAGTAATGTGGATGCATAAACATAGAAGAAATAGTGAATGTTACACGGTGTGTAAAGTGGTCTTTAAAACCAGCCAATGACAGGTCTTTGTCGGCCTCGTGGTGCAATGGTAGTGTAATGTAGCTCCAGTGTATTTTTTTATAAATTTCTGTCGGTTTCGGGTCCGATTCCCAACATGGTTAGCATGGAATATTTGTTTGAAAGGGTGTTTTTACACTTGCATATTCTATAGTCCCTGAAGCGTAAGACTAACCATCTTACCTTCATGTAACAAAAAATCAATGCAGTGCCCTATGCATAATTAGGTGCGGAAAGGGAATGATGATGATGATGACAATGAATGACAGGTCATAAGCCCTGTAAATGTCGTGACTTCTATATTCCCTTCTAAAAATTATTTTCCTTGTCTGTTGCAAAAAACTAAGTACGTAAAGCGATTACTGAACTCAGCCGATGACAGATCATAAGCTCTGTAAACTCCGAAACGTAAGACCGATAGCCTTGTCTTCTTAAAACAAATAATCGTAATACGGTGCAAAGCTAAATAATCCTGGTACAAAAAATTAGGTTTACAAAAATAAACCCTGTCCCCTCTTCGAAAGAAGTGAATTCCTTCAAAATATATGTGAAGAATATAATACGTTCCCTCTTAACGTAAAATTTTTACTAGCCCAGAATGATTTGGATACTTATTTACTTCTGACTAAATTCCTAAGGACAAATAATAAAAATATTTGAATTTGTTAAATATTATTTGCATAATTTAATTAATAAGTCTAATTGAATGTCCCTCTTTACTTTTGGCCCGAAATTTCATTTTATGTTTACGTTTACTTTATACAGTAATAATATTTTATTGTCACAACTCTTTCATACTGATTTTAACTACCTCACATTATATTATATTTTTTCGTGGGTATGGGTTTTTTTTTTTTTCTCGTTCACTGAAGCGTATATTCTTTAAATTTCTTTTTCTTGTTTTTAAGAGCCAAAATCACTCGCAAACGAGTGGAGGCGTATAAAAAAAAAAAAAAAAAAAAAAAAAAAAAAAAAAAAAAAAAAATAAACCCCTTTTCATAGAATTTGCGAAGCAGATGCGAAAATAGAACATTTTTAATTAAAATTCAGATATTCGCTCTTTTTAGAGATTTTATTCCGTTCTTATTTTGAATTTAATTACTTATTCCATCCATTTGAAAAGGGTGAACCAATCGCAATCATTATTATTATTGCTCGTTCGAAAATTGAAAAATGCGCTCGCGGGTTCCCCCCTCCACCTACCCCCGCCAACTGCCCCGCCCTTATTCCGAATGTGTTTCTGAATTTGAAACCATTGGATTTATGGAATGCGCGGGTAATTGGATTTGGAGTGTTCTAATATCATTCGTATTATGTTCTTGAAAAAAAAGGAAATTTACATTCAACTCATTGCTTCTCGATATACCGATATTTCAATAAAAACCAATTGAAGGGTACATGAAATAAAGGACGGGTGACAATTATTACATGTTTTAAAATTTTTAACTAATAATGGCATCTGACGGCAGTTCACATGATTCAGTTTAATACATTTGACATAAATTTATGTAAGGGAATATGGAAGTCAAGGCATTTACAGGGCTTATGACCTGTCATTGGCTGGTTTAAGTGGCCACTTTACACACTGTGTAACATTCACCATTTTGCCTATTTTTGAACATCCATATTTTTTTTATTTTTTTACATTTTTTTTTTACATTTTTTTTTTGCACCACAACAGGCCGGGAGTCCTAATTACAGTGGTGAATTACATCACAGAGCACCCAGGCTTGAGAAAAATCACATTTGAATTTTTGTGTTCTCACCGGGAATCGAACCCGGAACCTCCCGTGCGTGAGTCAAGCGTCTTGACCACTACACCACGGAGGCCGCCTTCTTCAATTCTTCCATCTGTTGATTTTAGTGAAGTTGCCCCGTAAATGCCTTGACTTCCATATTCCCTTATTTAAGGTATTCTCCATCCCTGTTGTAATTTGTTAATCTTAATGACCCCCGAGGGGGTGAAATCCAGTCTTTTGTCTATGAACATTTGGACAAACTCAAATATTGTAATAAATTGATGTATCAAATATTTTTGTGTACCAGATATGATGTTATTATCTCATATATACTTACTGTAAACTAATTTTTATTATTCGTTTTTAACAATAATTGGTTAATACCATTTTTTTTATGCGTATAAGTATGTGTAGATGTATTTATTTTCTTGTTTAAATTCTCTACAAGTTATTTACAATTTGCTTTTTAATTCAATTACTTTTCTTATATCCATATATTTTTTTCTTTTATTTTTCTTTTTTACTATGTAAAGTTTCACTTTTTATTTTGCATGGCAGTATGCTTCTTATTGTTTCTAAATGTATACAAAAAAGCGTTGTTTATCTTTTAAATTATTACTTATTATGTTTGTACTTACCTGTATATTTTTTGTAAATGCCCCTTGGGCGTATTGTAAAATTAAATAAATAAAATATTTACTTTCCGAGATGTGAATTAAGAAATAGCGGCCTCCGCGGTGTAGTGGTCAAGACGCTCGAGTCGCGCGCGTAAGATTCCGGGTACGATTCCCGGTGAGAATAAAATATCAAATGTGATTTTGCTCAAGCCTGGGTGTTCTGTACATTCACCACTGCTATAGGGAAATATTACATACGACTATCCCAAACAAATAAATAAACCATCACACCGTTTCCCCGTAGGGGAAGGCAGAGAGGAAGAACGCCATATCACTCTATCTTTGCATACATAACTCCTTTCCTTTACATTCATACATCTTTTAATGCACGCACGTCGATTATTCCTACTCTTGTCATGTTCATATTCAAGTATTTGATGGACTTGATCGTGCCATGTCTTTCTCGGTCTTCCTCGTTTTCTGCATCCATCAACATTCGTATCGTAGATCCTTTTAGCCGTTCTTTCGCTGTCCATTCACTCTACATGTCCAAACCAACACCGCGCCCCTATTTTGATTCTGTCGAAAAAGCATATGTCAGCATTATGGGCCTGCCACACACTCGACGAGTGGTATGGGAAGTAGCGAGGAAAGGAGGCAGAGACGTAGTGTGGCAACATTACTCGTCATGCCGCTCGTCATGCTCCTCGTCGTGCCTATCGCTCCCTATTTTGTAGGTTTTTGAGCGCGAGTCAAAGGGCCGGCAATATGAGCGCGAGTGGTAGGGGGGGGGGGGGGGGCACATAATCGCGCGCTCGCAGTACGCATCGAGCGCTCACACAAGACGCTCACGTCATTTTTAAATGATGTATATTTCTTTGTATGACATTTTTAAAACTATTTTTTGTATTTTTTTTGACAATATACAGAAGAGGTGAAACAAAATACCTATTATAAAAATAAAGGATAATTACATATAAATGAAATACATATTAACTGTAAAAATAGCAAACAAAAAACCCACAAAGGCATGGCCAGTTCGTCGGTATAAAAGAAATGTTTATGAATTTTTGCTCCCATAATAAATAGACAGAAATAATATTTTTGTATTATATAAGAAAGAGAAAAGAAAATATTCTGTGAAAGACTATAAGGTACTTTTTTATTTTAAAGTAATTAAAAAAATATATGAAAACCATAAAAATATTTCATCATTCCATATTAATATACATTGATATAATTAGCTGTAGTAAAAATGCATCGCGCGCACGCTGTCACAGCTTCATCGTCCATTGTATAGAAAGACAAATAATAAGTGAGTAGAGCAGTGTGTGAGCGTAGAGGGCAACATCGGGCGAGAAGGCGGCAGCGCGAGGTGGATGAGCATGAGCAGCGCAAGGAGCATAGTGTGGCGGGGCTATTTCACAGTTAATGGATCTCGACATTTGTGCACCTACCATACATCGTTTTACCATACATTTGCCTGAGGGATCGCATTTCTACAGCATTTAACGTCCTTTCATTATCATTTCTCGAATTCCATCCTTCGCTCCCATACCCTAGAGTTGGTACTTGAACTCCATTGTGAACTGCTAGTTTAGCCTCCTGCGATTACCATTTGCTTACTACTACGAAAACCGATAAAAATATATGAAATGGATTTGGAATAATTAATTGTATTTTCGAAATCAACATGGATAATGCGGAGAAATGTTTTCATACATAAATTTAAAAAAGAAATGAAATAAAAATACCTTCGTAGAAAAATGCGACGTGTTTTGCCTTGGTTGTTGTGACGTCAAGATTCGTGAAATAGTTCTACACACATTTCAATGGAAGGAACAAATAAACATGAATCGTGACGTATTAGGGGCGTGGCCCATGGAATCACAAAAATTCAAAATTCAAAATTTAAAAGTATTTTTTATGCTACTAATAATTAGCGTTTTTTTTGACTGGACGGTATTTCATAGACCTTTATTACTTTAAAATGTAAAAAAGGTGATATTTCCCCATTGTGGTACATTAAAAGAAAAATCCATACGGGAGATAAAGAGTGAATGTTATTTAATTACTGGAAATAAACCGTTTATTAAATATTCATATATTACAACAAAGACGAAGAACATTTAAGAGAATTGAAGATAGAGGTTTTATGGCCATTTACAGGGTTTATGGTCTGTCATTGGCTGATGTTAGTGGCCACTTTACACAGTGTGTAACATTCGCCATTCGCCACATGCCGACGTTTGAACATCAATATTCCTTCAATTTTTCCATCTGTTGATCATTGTATCTTTTGTTGACTTATATGAAGAGAGTCGGGGTAAGGAAATTTAAAAATAACGTCAATTATAATCTAATCTAACGTTATTTATTTATTAAAAAAAAAATAAACTGATAAAAAAAGATTTTTTTTTTGTCTATAGCAGCTGTAATCCTTATCACTATCATTCCCTTTCTACGCCTAGTGGTGCATAGGGCACTGGATTGGTACACTAACCGCAGCTAATCTTACTCATTTCTGTTACATGAAGGTAAGATGATCAGTCTTAACAGTCCAGGGGCTATGAAATATTTTAGTTTAAAAACACATTTTATAATAAACTTAAGTAGGGAATTGAACTGTATATCGTGAAGAAGAACTGTGCACAGTGTATCAAATTAAACTGTTAATTGTGAAACTGTTTCTTGAATAACAGTAAAGAGCAGCGTGGATCGTTACAAGTAACAGTTAAATTGTGGTACATGGTAGATTTTTTGTCCAAGCTGATCTAAACTGTTATTTAGAAACAGTTTAATTTGTGAAACCGTAACTGTTACATGCCTAGTTGACAGGCTAAGGTTTTTATACATTTTGCACAATGCGTAACATTCACCATTCTGCCCATGTTTGAATATCCAAATAATAATATTCAGCCATTTGGCAATAAAAATAAAAGCTTATTTTTTGCAAACCAATCAAAAATATACCTTGTGTGAAGACACATAAAGCCTATTTTAACTTCTATGTATGTTATTCACTTGTTACATTTTGAATCCCACAATGTAATATGATGTATTAGGAATTACGCTTTAAACATAAATGCGCAAAAGGTTCATTTTCGTCTGCGTTTTTTTGTATTTTTTCTTCATTGAACAAGTGCCGATATTGTGTCTCAAATGTACATCGGAACATACAAAAAATCAGTGCAGTATTTATACCACTTTACAAAAAGGTAAAATAATTCAAATACACATTGTTATATTTTTTAGTGAGTCAGATAAATTTTTATACTTATGCGTAAAATTTGTAGTAAGGTTTATGCACGGATAAACCACATTGGCAGAATTGTAACTCTTAATTGTAAAATCAAAATGAATAAATCAAAGAATAAATAAATTAAAAAAATAAATAAATAAGAATTACATTTATGTATTACGAGAGAGATAAAAATCATTTTATGGAAGGGAATATAGAATTCTTGGCTTTTTTACAGGGCTTATGACAGTCAGTGGCACTTTACACACTGTGTGACATCCACCACTCTGCCTATGTGTGAACATCAATATTCCTTCAATTCTTCCGTCTGCTGAATCCAATTCTTGTCTACAAAAATTTGGAGAAACTCAAAATATGGTTGAAGAAATCTTTTTTGTTTTGAAAAATAACATATTTGCGTTCTAATGATTTATCAACAATATTTTGAGTTTGTCAAAATTTTTGTAGACAAGGACTGGATTCAACTCCCTGAGGTGCTGTTAATATTAACAAAAATTTGGACAAATTCAAAATATTGTTTATAAATCCACCTGGTCCATGAAGAAGTATAGAAATTGAAAAAATAAGATTTTCAGGCGTTGCCTAGTATGTAGGTGAAATAATTCAATTAGAAGAATCTCACCAGCATAAACAAAGGATTCAGTTCTTTAATTTCACATACATCAACATATGACAAAATTGAAAGAATATAGATGTTCAAATATGGGCAGAATGGTGAATGTTACACAGTGTGTAAAGGGGCCACTTAAACCAGCCAATGGTCAGCGCGTTTGCCTACCACGCAAGAGGTCTCGGGTTCGATTTCCGACATGGTTGAAATAAAATATTAATTTAGAGCGGTGTTCCCACGCTTTAATATTTGGACTGGTACCTGAAGCGTACGACTAATCATCTTACCTGCATAAAACAAAAAAGATCAAGATTCGTTGCGATTGGTGTACCAATGCATCATAAGGTGCGGAAGGGGAATAATGAAATATACGGGTCATCTTCTAACTAAAAAAATCCATGCTATTTGTGTTCGATGATTTTGGTCATAGATGAATAATGTTATTGTGTAAGTTGATGACCTGATGATTTGATGAGCCCCTTGTGTTACAGGCGACTTGACTAAAGGTGTATGAAATATCAGTACCCTAAAATTTTAACCCCACTTAACGATTTTAAACAGACCTTACTCCACAAAAAGGGGTCAGAATAAGCCCCCCTTATTCAAACACAATGTGATTCTTTTTCTTACCCTCTTAATAGCAAATAATGGTTCATAGGGCATCGTATCCCTCTGCAACGCATCTCGATTGTTTAATACGCAAAGGTTAGATTGCTCGTTAGATATCAGCCCGTGTGAACAATGATACATAGTTCTAAATTATTATTTTTCAATGGCCTCAAGACTAAAGATTTTGTCTTGGGACCTGCCACCAGTCTGAACATTAGAATCCTGAACGAGTGTTTTTACTCGATTTCTACTCTCAGGCGTACAATTAAGAATAGTCCAGAAACCGCATACGCACATCAAACAGAAGGCGACTAAACTACTCATAAATGAGTAGGTTTACGTTTTGACCCATTAGTTTCTTTGTAGACGTCGCTCAGTACGCAACTCCTGATTTGAATTCAACTATGGCGTGTTGTGTCCTTTTAAAGTGTAGAAATACTGCTAGGATCTTAAAGAAACAGGATGGAATCACATTTCATGTGTAATTGGCAAATTAATGTTTATTTAGCAATTGCATTACTTAAACATTGAATAATTTTTCCATCTGTCAGATTGGCGAAGAAACAAAATGAACATTTCGTTAGTGTTGCCAGGGTAGTCAAATTTGTTACCCTACTTTGCTTATCTAATGAGACAACTAATGAAAATTAGACCTCGGATGAAACAACTCTGCTGTGGACATTTGACCGACATTATCTTTAAAACATCAAATATTATATAACATGATATAAAAATATCCGTTTTATGTCAAATAATTATTATTCCCCATATTGCAACATTACGAATGCGCGCGGCGAAAGTGATGCATAGTGGAGGGATTAATGAACACAGTCCGATGTATTCAAATATGATTCTACGCTCCTTCTGGACTATTCTTAATTCTATGCTCTCAGGTAAAAATTCTGAGAAAGGAAATTTTGTGATGATAAATTCGCCTCGAGATAATAGAGGTTCCGAGTTCGATTCCTGGTAGGTTCCTGAACGTAAAGTATTTGTTTTAAATGTGTTTTATCCCGGAAATATTTCATTGTCTCTGACTGGCTTCTGTAGCTCAATCACAAATAATTATCGACGTGCTAATAAGCGACGTGATAACAATTTCTCCCCGTGGTTGTTTATCGCCTTCGCGATCACAATGGAACATCCGTGAACACCTAATATTAAATGTCAAAATATTTATGTTTCGCGACGTATAATCCTGCTGCGCAACCACATATTTGAATTTCACCGATGTAAATATGGAAAATATTCCAAAAGTCCTATTTTTACTTTTTATTTATCATGCTATTTATTGCATTTAGCCAGCGGTCGCCGAGTAATTGTAATTTAAATTTCACTTTTTTGTAAATGCAATGTATTTTAGCCAGTGAACTGTATTTATTTACGAGGAAAACAAAAAAACAAACCGACACGAGCATTGACTTAGAGATTACACACGCGTTGACGTATGACTGCGATAACTTAAACATTTTCATTATTGTTCATTGTGATCGCTCAAATGCTTAGCATGTTTTTAAGCACATCAATAGTTATTTGTGACTGAGCTACTGGTCGAGTTAAGGTGTTTCAATACAGTACCCTACGCACCGTCAGGTGCGGATAAAGGTTTAAATAATGATGACGTCAAAAGAAAAAATACTGTCAAACAGCACTAGAGCGGAATGCGCGACGTGCGCGGAGCGTCGTGGAAACATGAAATATAACTTTCAGTCCTGGATGAAACAAATAGCACTACAGCTGCGCTACACCGCGTGGCACACTTCATAATTTTTTGTAGCGGTTTGACGTTTAAATGATTGATGTCCTATTAAGTAAATTAATTTTGCAGGAGAGATAAAGATCATGCAGATAAGACAGGTTCTGGTTCTATTTTAGACACAGAACTGTTTTCTTTATCCACCCGGACACAAAACCATCGATATGTACCCAAATTTAATGCTGCACGTTTGTATGCAGGTATGTAGTTCTTCCCCATAATGTATGGGATAAAAGCAGAAACAATTTTGTTTTCATGTTACAAAACCACACAAACCATAAACAATAAACAAACATATGATAAACCATGAAATTATACGCAAATAAATAAAAACAAAAATAAAACAAAATAAAATTTATTCCTTATGAGTTTCAGATAGCAAGTCATACATCGTAAGACAAAGTAATGCGAAATGATTCCATCTCTGTCTTTATGCTAAGTAAAAATCACACGAGCCAAGTCTCGTGGGATCAAAAACAACTCTTATTTATATTGCACGTAAGGCGTATTTGGGCGTAAATTTAAAAAGTTATTTGTACATTTATGAATTTGAATTATGAAAATTGTGTTCAATTGGGTTTGTCGCAGCTCAAATTGGTCCAGATGCGTTAAAATGTTTATTTGATTATGTTTTTATTTTTGTATAAAGTTTCGTAGACGTTAAGGTCGATTATCGCTTGCAGTTTGTGTGCTTTTACGATTAAAAATATTGGTTTGATTTTGACAATTTTAAAACATTTTAAGACACATGGAATACATCTCGATTTTTCCATACAATCATTTTTATTTAAAGGTAGTTCTAAATTGACCTGCAAAAATATTTATTTAAATACATTAAATCTACAAAAAATAATCATTTATTTGTACCGTCATATAAGTACATAATAAATAAGTAATGTAAATTGTAAATGACTATTTTTTCTGTGGTTATGTGAAAATCAACTCAAACAACAATTATTATTAACCACGCGATATACGTAGCTTTATTCTATACTATTTTGATTATAATACTTGTACAAAAGTATATTAAAAAATACCACAATGATATTCAGCAGATATTTCCATTATGATTTAAATGTCACCACTGAGCAATAGCCGATTTATTTTAAAATGAATAATGCTAAAAACGGCCCCTACGAACGCCACATGTCCTATGTGATACAGAATAATATGTCAACGGTATCCTATCAAAGAAAAATAGTCCTTTGGAAATAATGTTCAGAATACTAGTTTCCAAATCTTCAAATTATATTATTAATCTGAATGCTTGTACTAAAAAAATGCTACTAGGTTAAAGATGTAAAATATAGTGTACATTTTCGTATGGAGGAATAAGCTGAGGTTATCGGCTAGTTTCATCGTTCACTGAAAACGGGCTGGCGCTGGGCGCACTTTTGAGATTTTTTTTTTTAGGCAAATATAAACGGTAGTGGTAATTTATAACAAATAGAAATTATTTTATTTATTTTCCTGTAAACATGGTTACCATTAAACATTATTATCGAAAATCAAATATAATGGTAAGCTGTGCATACTCGCTTATTTAGACGATTCGCCATGTTATGTACATTATGTGTCCAGGCGGATGCGAAATATTGTTTTGTGCGTGATAAATTTCAGTTAAAAAAGTTCATTAAAAAAGTCGAGTGGAGACGAATCTCCCTCGTAGTGTAGTGGTTGGCTCGTTCGGCTACCGCATTTGAAGCTCCGGTAGTAATTTCTAGTAAGGTCGATATGCGATATTGATTTTTAAATCTGTTTTTTACTGTAACATTTAATTTACATAACCTTGAAAATTCTAGACTGTTTAATTCTAAAATAAAAGTAAATATTAAATGTTAGTAAAAATGTATATGATAATAATTACCGACTTTTCTATGTCTAGAAATTTCGAGAGGTACCCGTCTCTTTGTCAGAACACTAATTAGACTAACATGCAAATTAATTAGAGTACTGACGAAGAGAGAGGTACGCTAGGTATCTAGCTCCTATGTATTATAATTGGAGACGAGGAACAAGAATCCCAACCGTCCATGCGCTCTGTAGCTGCAAGACGTGGTGGGATAATTATTTATTGTACAGCGCCCTTGAGGTGATTTTCACAAAAACGGCGCTATATAAATTATCCAACCATATATAAATATATATACGTTTAAAGACTACTACAAATATTTACAAACATTCAATAAAATGTTTGAGAGCAAATTTTTGCTTTAAATATTGAAAATAAAATAAAATATATTTAGTCAAATGTCTGCTGTATATTGCTAATGACCACGTGACCCGTGTACACTGCGGTGGGGGGTGCGGGTGGTGGAGGGAGGACCAATCAGACGGAATAATTCGTAAATTGGAAAAAGGAATAATACCGATATGAGTCTTCCCGCGCCCAGTTCTGCGTCTTGTTCTTAGAAATTTAAAACTCCGTTCCTTATTCTTATTTTAAATTTCTTGTTTTCTCTGCAGAACATGCGCAAGACTTCTCGAGTGTTCTTAATTGTTTGCATATAAATTTTATTTACTTATTTTGATATCAGGATTGCGTGCTGTTTTATTTATACATAAATTGTCAGGATAAAACAATATTTTTAAGTGGATTGGCGCGCGTCACCGTGCCCGATTTCTGACGCTCAATAAATTATATTGACCGACCTGATACAAGATCCGAAACCGAATTTCGCCTGCTGTTCTTGTTTCGGCCGAAACCGAAACTTATTTAAATAAGTTAAAAGTCACTTCAAAATGCACAAAATAAGATGTATTTACTCTCAAACTTTACAAGTGCATTAAAATAAGTGTTAAATAAAATACACGATGAAAAAATGCCACAAATTTAATGAATAAATTTGTTTATTTTTAGCACTTTTTGGTTGATTGTTATGTTATACATATCTATATAAATAGAAGGAAATTTTCGTATGTGTGTCCTTAATGGACTAAAAAACTACGGGACCAATTTACGTGCGGTTTTCAGCGAAATGTAGATCTTTGCACGAGCATATTTATAGCATTTAAAATCTGTAATTTATTAATTACAAAAAAGTAAGCAGCGTAAATGTTTTTTTTATCCATCACCAGGGTTGCATTCAACGAGAATGCATATAATAAAAATTCTGTAAGATGTTTTTTTTAGTGTACAAAAAAAAGTTTTTTTTCAATGTTTACCAACAACATGCGTTTTTTATGGATCCTAATAAGTTTATTTCCTTAAAGTCCTAACAATTTCTACCCATTTATCTTTTTTTACTGGATTTTTCGTAATACTTAAAAAGTATCAACTGACATTTGATACATTAAAAAAAATCGCATTTCTAAATACAGTGCATCCCTGTCGGTGAGAAGAGCATAGTTTGAAATTTGCAAAAACAATTCTTTTTTTGAAAATTAATTATTTAAAGTTTTGGAATTCAACCATAAACAAGTACCAAGGTACCTACTTTAATTCGATATTAGAAAACAAATTATTATAAGTTTTGGAATTCAATCATAAATAAGTACCTAGGTACCTACTTACCAATGAAAAGTTGCAACATCTTTTATGTTTATCCGAACGGTTTGTTTTACAGATTTTTTTGTAAAGTTTTTTTTAAAAGTAGGTATACTTAATGATGTTTAATCTTAAGAGGAAACGCGATCCGATTTCTCGTCATACAACGTATTCCCGTATTTTCTCTCTGGATTTGGCATTAGAGCAGTGACTTTTTTACACACTATATATATTTACTATTGGCGTGTCCTTTTTGTTTTCTTTTTATAAAAATGGTTTATTATGTGAACTAAAACCATTTAAACCCGTTATAAAGCACAGTTTAATCTGCTGTCTTCGTATACAGTATACAAATATAACTATTTAAAAAAAACGCGAAACGTCTTTAACAGAAAATTTTATTTTGATACTCTAAAAAAAATAACGAAATCGGTTCAGTTTCGAGGTGCGGAAAACGGGACAACGAAACGTCGGTTTTGTCTATTCTAACAAAAGGTCTGACATTGCAGTGACTGGAAAACAATATTTAAATACCTATTTATAAGAATTCTCTGTCCTTAAAATTTATGTAAACCGAATAATAATAATAATGTATACGTACATATCTAATATATAAAACTTCAGATTGTGTTTATTTTATTATGAACTTAAAATCTTAAATCTAACAATAGTAAAGCATTGCCGGGTTTAGCTCGCGACTTACAAGCCTAAAAGTTCTTCAATACACGCTATAGGAACTTTAAGGAATTAGAAAAAAATAAATATGAAAGATCTTGGTCTATTTTTATGTTAGTTAATTTAAACATTTGAAATATGTAAAAAAAACTATATTTAATGACACGTGAAGTAAGTGAATTCTTTTTTTAACACTGTTCAGTCCTTCGTAAGCAAGGGGGTTCTTTAATTAATTTTGTAAAAACAATATTTCATTTTAATAAAAAACAGTCAATGACATGTCATAAGCCATGTAAATGCTTAGACTTAATTGTTTTTTTTTCTGGTACCTACCTTTTTGTTTTGCAAGCAGAAAAACATTTATATTACGCAATAAATGAATAAGTTAATATATATATAAACGGAGATGAAGAACAATAGGAAAATATAACATACTAAAAATACCGATAAAAATATAAGAAATGGATTTCGAATTATTAATTGTATTTTCGAAATCAATAAAAATATTTTGTGGAGAAATGTTTTCATATAAAACTTTGAAAAATAAATTATAAGAAAATATGTCACTGTTAGTTGTGACGTCAAGATTCGTGACGATGTTCTAAAAAAATATGAATGGTCAGGAACAATGTTGAAAATAAACATGAATCGGGGCGTGGCCAATGCAATGATAGTTTTTGCGAGGGTTAAAAATTAGAAATTTATGCTACTAATAGTAGAAAGAGTGAATTTTTTTGTTATGCAGTTTTTCATGGACTCTTATTACTTTAAAAATGTTTAAAAAAGTGATATTTTCTCATTTAACGTAGCTATGCAGAAAGCAGCTAGTACGCAATCTTGGAAAAACGAGTATAGGTATTATCGGGTACTGTCTGCAGTAAGGTCGGTTCTTTATTCTGCTCAAAACATCCAAGCACCTTTCTTCTTTCCACAAAAAACTGTAATAACCACCTTCTGAAAATAGTGTTGATCACAAAAACGGCATCTCTTAATTTGCAGAAAACACCCACAGAAAATCTTATGGCATATGCTGATGGGAAGATTAACTCCTCCAAATATTCGATTTCGATTCAATGTATTAAAGTGGATAAATACGCAAGTATTTTGATTGTGTAAATTCATTAATTTAAAAATAACTGTAATAAAAAATATGTTTCAATACGGAATGACACCTCATGCATTCAAAATTTGAATGAGGCATCATTCAACATTAAATCTGGCGTTTTTTTGCATTTTTGCATAATTTGCATAATGCACTTTTTATTTGAGTTTATTTGTGCAAGCTTTATTTCCCTATTAAAAATCAGCTGTTATTATTTTAATTATTTTTTTTATGTATGTATCTTTCGATATATATTATATGTTTTAGTTCGAATTTTTGACCAACTCTTATTTTGAGCAGTCTGTTGTTGGTTGGCTGGAAGATATTGGTTTTAGTAATAAGTCCACAGAAAACTTATTCAACAATATTTGAGTATGTCCAAATGCTTGCAGTCTGGGTGGATTTTCTCCCTAGGGAGTTGTTCGTATTTAAATTTGTCAAAAGTCAAAAGATGAAAGAGTTGAGGAAATGTGAATGTGAAAATGAATGTTACACAGTGTGTAAAGTGGCCAATTAAACCAGCCAATGACAGGTCATAAGCCCTGTAAATGCCTAAACTCCGATAATCCCCTTCTAAAAAATGTATTCCCTCTCTGTTGCAATCAATTTAAAAAACTTATTCTTCGTTTTGTACTTGAGGAATTTAATAAACAGATTAATAAATAAATTGGCCACATCAATCAGCAAATTGGTGTAAATTGGAGTAAATGCTTAGACTTCTGTATTCTCTTCTCTGAATGTTAATCATCACTATTGAATGAAAAAAAGGGTGTATTTTACTCCTAAACATTTTTTCTCTTCTCCTAGAGTAATTAAAGCTAACCTACCTTAATAATTAAGGCGTATTCTTTTCATAAATGACATTTTTTCTAAACAATGATCTAATTACCTACTATCAAACATTAAACCTGCATTCTGCACAATTAATAATATAGGAACATTGTTTAAGTCCCTGCTACAATAAATCTGGCATTTAACGCTTAAATTGTAATGATTACGATTCTATCTACATTGGAAAAACTAAAAAAAACTTTAATACTCGAGTAAAAGTAACTAAAGATGCCAAAACAATAATAATTTTTCTGAATTCGTAAACCATCTGATGGAAAATAATCATAATTTCGATAAAGACACTGCATTTAAAAGTTCTTCATTTTAAAAATAAAATTAGATAACTTGAAAATTTCAGAAATTAAAAGCAAAAAGAAATAAAAAAAATATCCAAACAAACCGTTTTCCCGTAGGGGTAGGCAAAGAGGATAGAATAACATATCACTATGTCTATACATACAGACCTCGCTTCGTCTACATTCATACATCTTCTCATGCACGCACGCCGATTATTCCTACTCTTGACGTGCCCATCTTTAAGTATTTGATGGACTCGATCGTGCCATGTCTTTCTCGGTCTCCTCGATTTCTGCATCCATCTACATTCGCATCATAGATCCTTTTAGCCGACCTTGCGCTGTCCATTCGCTCTACACGTCCAAACCAACGCAGCACCCCTTTCTTGATTCTGTCGATAATGCAAGTCTCAGCCTTACACAGTTCACGGATCTCGACATTTGTGCACCTTTCATACATCGTTTTACCACACATTTAACCAACTTTCATCATCATTTTTCCAATTCCATTCATCACTCCCATACATTAGAGTTGGCACTAGAACTCCATTGTGAACTACTAGTTTAGCCTGATGCGATAAACCAAATTTAAAAAATTACCAAATAAACAATATTCCCATTAGTCCGCTCCTGTCTAGTTTTAAAGACCGTATTCATCTCTCATTACGCTTCCCATCCTTACAAGACAAAAATACTAAATTTATTAGCTCTAAATGTAATATTTTGTAAACATTATTTCAATAAAATATAATATAATTCATTAGTTAAGTAAAGCTTGATAAATAAGCTTTTGTAGCCCTGAAACCGACCGGTAGAAGAATACAAAATAAGTGGTTAAAAACTAAGTTGTTTTTATTTATTTTATAATAATAATTTTATTTAAACTTCTAGTACATAAAAATGCGCTCCGTAAATTTGCTGTTATTTTAACTGTGGAGATAATATTAGGTATGTTCTTCTGAATTTCGAAGCGTTCAATTGATCATCTTACCTCCATATAATTAACAGGATCAAGATAACAGCCATATGTACAAATGTGCTGATAAGAAATATCGCTTAAAATATTTCAAATGCAATTTCATTTTAGTAATTTATATTTCATTCCCAAAACGGTTAAATCAAATATAAAACGTGGACATATTAAACAATTAATCGAGTTTTCGTAATCTTCGTAGACAATTTGTATGTCTTGTGGTGTAGTGGTCAGCGCGTTAGCTTACCACGCAAGAGGTCCCGGGTTCGATTTCTGACATGGTTGACGTGAAATATTTATTTAAAAAAAATGTGCTTTTACACTAGAGTCCCTGAAGCGTACCGTGATGTAACAAAAATGATCAAGATACTCTGCGATTGGTGAACCAATGCAGTGCCCTATGCACCATTAGGTGCGGAAAGGTAATGATGATGATGGTGATTGTAGACAATTTATGAAATTAATGTCTTTTAATATTTTAACTCTCCAAAAAAAGAGACTAGCTCTTGTGCTTGGAGAGTGACTAACACTGTTATTGTTATTTATTTTTTAGAATTTATATAATTTTGAAAATACGAGTATATGAGAAAAAAAAACTTCGGATTTAAAAAGAAAAACAAAAAATAATAATTTATTAATACAAATTAAAATAGAATGCAGTTTTTACACGGGTTCAAGAAATTTCTTTAAATTTACTTTGAATTTATTTTTTGATATATTAGTTTTAATAGTTTTTAGTTCATTAGGGAAATTGCTGTAACTTTTAATACCTTTAAAGATGAAGCTATTTTGACATTGACTTATGAAGGATTTCAATATTGTTTTGTTATCTGAGTGACTTATTTATCTCAAATTCTTTTATTTTTCTTCTTAATAAATTTGAATATTGGAATTAATTTTATTAATAGTGTCTACTGTATGAACTTTCAATAATTTATATTGAATGTTGAGGGTTTCTTTAAAATTACTTAAATAATGAATCTTTGTACTATTTTAAGAGGGTTTAATATATTGGAATATGTTTTAAAAAAAAATTGAATCGGCATTCACTTCGTAACACTTCATAATAATTTATTGGCATATGCATCACCCCAACCTACAATACCATATTGTAACATAGATTGTAAATTATGCTGTTTTTAAATTATTGATTTTTAAAATCTTCCTTAATCTAATAAATATGTACATACGAGTACATTTTCTAATACGTTTAACTAATTTTCTTTTAAATATGGTCCTATAGAATTAAGAATAGTCCAGAAGGAGCGTAGATTCATATTTGAATACATCGGGCTGTTGCTAATAATTCCCCCACTATGCCCCACTTTCGCCGCGCGCATTCTTGATGTATCTGCGTAATGTTGCAGGATGGGAAAAAATATAATTATAACACAAAAGTAAGGTAAAAAAAAGCAATTTTTTAATTTCTCTAAAATTTTATTGTGCACGCGTAAATATTGATTGACACAACAGAGAAGATAAGTAAAGGGTCATTTAATAAAAATATTTGAATAGATGAACTTTAAACTTGAAATATAAAAAACGTTTTATTTTACGTAAAACAGAGATTTTTATATCATGTTAAATAATATTTGATGTTTTAAAGATAATGTCGGTCAAATGTTCACGATAGCGTTGTTTAATCCGAAATCCAATTACTACCCTGGCAACACTAAAGAAATGTTCATTTTGTTTCTTCGACAATCTGACAGATGGAAGAATAATTCAATTTTTAAGTAATGCATTTGTTACAAACACATTCTTTCTCTAATTACACATAAAATGTGATTGTATCCTGTTTCTTTAAGATCCTAGCAGTATTTCTTGAAAAGGAAACACTACTAACGTCTACCAATAAACTTATGGGTCAAAACGTAAACCTACTCATTTATGAGTAGTTTAGTGGCCTTCTGTTTGATGTGCGTATGCGATTTCTGGACTATTATGAATTCTATGGTCTTTCCATTTTAAGTTTTGGTCTATGTATACACTATACACGATATTGCTGCTTTCTGCATAACTACGTTCAATCGATCCGTCGATAAGATACCTCTAAGCTTTAAAATATGTGTAAAAAATATTACGTCCCTTAAATAATTATACATATATCATATTATATTAGTATCGAGGTGCGTTTCGTGAGTTACTCCGCGAGAGACTTTTTTCTCATTTCTTTTGTTTACGGGCGGACGTCTTTTGTTTTGGGATACTTTTTGCCGCCTTTTTCCATCCGCGCGCCGCGTCGCATTGTGCGCACAACACGGATTTACATACATTTGCATAAAACATGGCTAATAATGGCCGCGAAAGCAATTCCTGCCTTTCTCCGGTGAAATATTCGACAATTCGATGTATTTTAGAACCGGGTTGCGGGCCCGCGGTAGTCTGGCGGACTCCGGATCAGAGGTCCGAGGCTCGAACCCTGCACAATTTATCGACAACTCGTTAAAAAGTATCGCAATCATCAATTAATTTTAATTACAAATTGCGACGAAGATGGAGACCATTTTAAAAATAAAATTTGTTTACAAATATTTGGACGGACTCTAAATACTGTAGTGTTTTAGGCAAATAATATGAACACAAATAACATATCTTTCTTATTAAGCCCCTGTGATGCACTGGACACTCATATGTAAAAACTCGTTAAAGAAAAAACGTATCAAGTTATTATATGGATATTCTTTCAATAAGAGGCCCATATGTTGTCGTCTCGTTACACAAATAAAGCAAATTTTTGTACGACTTCTTCCCGTACAAATTATATTTCCTTATACTGGGCAAATTGGTCTCTCAGAAATTTAATCCCCGTCAGGTAAAACCGTAAGAATGGATAGTCTAATAAATGTTTGAATCGAAAAAGTTTAGCACTTCAATGGGGAAGTTCAGCCCTACGGGATATTATATATAAACATTGTTTTCTTACGCGCGATACAAATAGGAGCGTTAAATTGTAAAGAAAAGTTTCTTGAAAATTAATGAAAAAAATATATTTTAATAAAAACGAACATTCAACGACGTCACTAGTTTAAATGAATCAACCAATGATAAGAGAGTTCTGGAAGATTTCCGGTTTACTTTTCGTCGGAGAACTTAAGGCGTCACACGCGGAGTAATTTCAGAAATTCAAAACTTGAAAAATCCATCAAAACATTGAATAGTTTAAAAGATGTGTTGACCTTTTTTACTTATTACTCAAGGTCGATAACTAATAAAGCGCATCCGAGATCCTAATTAAACAAGACCCTAAGAGCTGATCGACTGAGGCCCATTAATGATGTGATTTAATAAGGCTATCAAGACAGATTTATCAAGGCCCACAGGGCTCATTAAATAAGGCCCGAAGGGCCTAATTTAACCAGCATATAACAGTCGGCGATAGCTGACTGTAATTATTTTAAATTACAGATAATTCGTCATTCAATATTTAATGGCTTACTAACCGAACTTTTTGTCAAGATAATTGATATATTATATCTGTAAAGCTTGTCAAAACTTCTGTAGAGAAGGACTGGATTCAACCCCTATTATAGGGCTATTTATTTTAACATATTACAACAGAGATGAAGAACATTTTCTTCACAAACATCAACAGATGGAAAAATTTGAGGACTATAGATATTAAAATAAAGGCAGAATGGTGATGTTACACAGTGTGTAAAGTAGCCACTTAAACCAACCATCGACAGGTCATAAGCCCTGTAGATGACTTCCTCTTCTTCTACAGCCCTCTGTCTTCCACTGCTGGATATAGGCCTCTTCCATATTCGTCCATTTCTTCCGGTCAGTTGTTGCTTGGGGCCAATTTTTACACCCCACAGCGGCCATGTCGTCGGACCATCTTTTGTAAGGTCTTTTAAATTTTAGAGGTCCTTCTTGCGAGGTCTTGCCTCGCAACATGTCATGCCCATTGCCACTTCAGTCAGATCCATGATATCCGCTATTCTGGTTTTGTTCCTAATTTTCTCATTTCTTACTCCGGTAGATGCTTTGGCATTTCTTTATGCCCTTCTCTAAAATTTTCTTCATCTCTGTTGTAATATGTTAATAATCATATCAGTAAACTTTGTGTGATTCGGTAGCATTATTTTGTGACAAATCCTTTTTTATTACATTTAGATCGCTTCGAACAGCAAAAAAAGTGTTAGGTCGAGAGAGGCGATATTTCAGGGTGCCCGAGATCCTAATCAACCGAGGCCCGAACGGCCAATAAAACGAGGCCCGGAGAGCCGATTACATGAGATCCCTTACCGACTTACCTATGCCTTCCGTTTTTGTAAGGACACTAATACACTTCACTATAGTAGATGCATATAAATATAAAACCAACGAACTCACAGGACATATTATACTATCGGAAGCTGAGAACGACGTGTACTGATTATGATAAATGTTTAATTTTGTAAGAATCAACCGACAAAATAAAATGTTGTATTTACGTATTTTAGTTTTGCAAGGAGTGTAGGTATATTGCTTGTAACAATAATATTGTTTCTCCACTCATCTAAATACTAATACTACCTACATATTCTGGCAAGCTCAATTTAGAATTGTCTTTCCTATTAAACAGACCCAAGCTTAGAGCCCAACTTACTAGTTCATAGTAATATTTGAGCGTACTAACGATAAACTAAGTATTATTACACAAGAGTTTTTTTTATATTTAAAAAAAAAAAACTTTTTGTACATAATGTTATTTGTACATTGGCGGGCTTATTGTCAAATGGTAATTTCTTCCAACCAACCGATAAAATCAAAGTTTTATTTTTATAATTCAAGTTACATAACATATTCAATGGAAAATAATGATTAAAAAGCTAAAGATATATACAAATAGAAATAAACGTATTTGTTTATAAATTACCTTAAATCAAAACTATTTATTTTTTTATTTTTTTATTGACACTTTATATACATATACAATAAATATACATATAAGGGCGAACATATTGCCTTAAGGCAATTTCTTCCTACCTACCCAAACCGTTCAGTTTGAGAAAATTATAAATACATGGACATATTGAATCTTACAATTTTATACAAAAATTAAAAGCAAAGATTAACAAAAATAAATATATGTATAAAAAAAAAAAAATAACACTTTACTATGAAGAGAGGAGAGGGGATGGGAAGGAAAGAAGAAGGATAAAGGAACAATTCAAATATTTAGATAGTGACATTTCAATCTCGACTTAAATGTAAATAAAGAAGGGGCGTCTCTAACATTAGTTGGTAGATTATTCCACAATCGAGCGGCTACTACTGTGAAAGAGGAGGCAAAAAAAATAGAGCGATGACAGGGTATTAAAACTAGTACTTGATGGGAAAAAGGAAAAAAGAGGAAAGAGGAAATGAGAGATTAAGGAAGAGAAAGATGTTTCTTCAGACGTGATTTAAACATAGATACTGTAGTAACATCTTTGGTGGTGGATGTGGGATGATTCCACAGTCTAGCCGCATGGACACTATATGAGTTAGAGAAGAAAGAGGAATTGTGGATGGGTAGTAAGAGAGTGCCTCGAGAATTAGAACGAAGAGGTAAACCATGAACTGATAAGCGTTGAAATTTTTCACGCAGGTATATAGGAGCGTTAGGACTATGAAGTGTATTATCTCTGCATTTTCAGTTAATAGTAATATTTAAGTATATTAGCTATTATCCAAGTGTCAGTACACAAGAGCTATTATCTGTCTAACTAAACAGATCTAAGCTTATAGCCAAACTTACGAGTTAATTGTAATATTTAAGCATATAAAAAACAATATAATGTAATCGCTCAAAAAATATTGAATTATTTAATGCCAAATAAAGGACCCAAAAAGTAAAACGAATTTAAAAATTAAAATAACTGCATTTATAAATAGTGTAGCGAGAGATTAAAAAAATATAAATATGTAGATTAATAAACGTATTACTTTATATCGGTACATATATTATTTATATTAATATGTCTAACATTACTTTATATTGGATTTTTTATCGAGAGTGGCTACTCGATCAAGAGTTTATATAAGAATAGTAGCTTAGGTGTAAATATTTTATTCTTTCATATATTTTCTTGTATTTAAAAAATAAATTTATATATTATTATTTGTATAAACATGTTTATTCTGATCTTTCCGGCTGTTAATTTTTATATGTTATTCATTGTTTTTATAAATGTAAATAATATTATTAAGTCAGTATAAATATAATCTTCACCAACGAGCTACAAAAAGTGGCTTGGTGGGATTTTAGTTTTAGTAAAAATATAACAAGTGAATTTTTTTTTAAATTGTAAAAATGTATAATTATGCTATTAAATCAAATAAATAAATATTAAAATTTACACTATATCATTTCTGTTTAAGTAACATTATGTATTCTTAGTACATACATAATATACTTTATATTGATATAATAATGATTCGTATTTAAGATGGTTCAAATATGGGCAGAATAGTGAATGTTACACATTGTGTAATGTGGCCACTTAAACCAGCCAATAACAGGTCATAAGCCCTGTAGATCCCAAGACTTCTATAATACCTTCTCTAAAATGTTCTTCATCTCTGTTGTAATATGTTAAAATCATTTGTATTATTTTTGTCACACTTTCTCAAGAAACTTTGCCGAACAATGTTTTTTAGAGCGCGGAAGAACACATTTTTGATACCTTATTTCCCGCAGGGCTGAACTTCATAATTCCTTCAAATTATTCGTTTTGTATTTTTAACCCCTGATCTGACCACAAATAAACGTTTTTTAGCCATTTTGATTATTGGATGATAGATTATATATTATTATATCATGCTTTTGTTAGAATCTATCCGTTTATTTAAACATGTAATATGTATAAATATCTACTTACAATAAAGTCAAATTGATTAAATTCTATAAATCAAATATCAATTCTCAGATCGCGGCGTCTTCCATTTTCTCGGAATTTGATTGACCAATCACGATTCGAGATTATTATTCTCTTTTATAAAAATTCCCGATCGGACAAAACAAAAAAAAAGAGTTATGATCGACGAATATTTTAGTTATAAGTCTTAGGTAGAACGCAAAATACACACACAACGTCATAAGGGACTTATTATATTGAAAATGTTTTGTGTGGAACATATTTTGTTGACAAGGATTCATACAAAATTTATTACAACACAATAATTATTGAACCACACATTAACTACGTTAATCGGATCTGAATTTGTTGCAATAGAGGGAAAACATTTTTGAGAAGGGAATATGGACGTCTAGAGATTTACAGGACCTGTCTTTGGCTGGTTTTTAAAAAATGTATTTAAAACAGAGTACTAAAAAAATAAAGAATAATTAAATAGCAATGAAATAAATATTAACAGTAAGAATAGTAAACAAAAAATCCGTTGCCCAGTTGTAATTTGTTAATCTTAATGACTCCCGAGGGGGGGAAATCTAGTCTTTTTTCTACAAACATTTGAACAAACTCAAATTTTAAAGCATAGTAATTTATGTTTCCATGACTAATTTTGGCTGTCAGCTTCTCAATAATACATGCATAAGGTATATTTTTGGTCTTAGGAAATATGACCACATTTCTGATTATCGTAGGCAACTGAAATGGCTCAAAATTAGACAAGGAAAGATTAGGGAGTAATAACTCCCTCTCACTTCTGTTTGCTGTACTTCATAGCCCTAACGCTCCTATATACCTCCGTGAAAAAATCAACGCTTATCAGTTGTTGGTTCTTATTCCCAGGGCACTCTACAATTCTTGTCCATGCGACTCGACTGTGGAATCATCTCCCATCCACCATCAAAGATGTTTCTGCAGCATATCTGTTTAAATCACGTCTGAAGAAACATCTCGTTTTTCTTCCTCAATCTATCCTCCTCTTTTCTCTTCTCTCTTTATGACTTTTTACCATTGAGTAGCGGTATTAATTTTGGGTAGTTTGTGTGTAAATACAGTTATTTATATTTTCGTATATCTTTAATTTTTTAATTTCGTCTATTGAATACAAAATAAAACTTTTATTTTAGTGATTGGTTGCAATGCACAATTTACATTATGTACAAAAACCACTTAAACTAACCAATGACAGATCATATGCTCTGTAAGTGCAAAGACTTAGTCAGACAAAAATGTCTTTCCTCTCTGTTAAAAATCCAGCCTGTCTAAAAATATTCGGGCATGCTGAAAGCATTGTTGGTACTAACAAATTACAACAGAGATGAAGAAAATTTAGGGAAGAGAACATAAAAGAGTCTAGGCTTCTACAGGGTTCGTGACCTGTCAAAAAAAGTTTTAAAAAATTAACCCACCATGTTAATTTACCACTGATTTTCTCAAATTGACCGGTTTGGGTAGGTATGAAGAAATTGCCTCTAGGCAATATGCCCGCCCTTATGGATATGCGTGGAAACTGTATGTGCTTATAGTGTTTAATAATAAATAAATAAACAATTGGAGAACTTGTACAATGTCCTACTATAAAAAAAAACACCTTTATCAAAATGTCCACAACATTTTACAATAACAACAACAACAACAACAAACCATCACGCCGTTTCTCCGTAGGAATAGGCAGAGAGGATAGAACGCCATATCACTCTGTCTTCGCTTACGAACCTCGCTTCCTCTACATTCATACATCTTCTCATGAACGCACGCCGATTACTCTTCAAGTATTTGATGGACTTGTTCGTGCCATGTTTTTCTAGGTCTTCCTCGATTTCTGCATGTTTATACATTAGCATAATAGATCATTTTAGCCGTTCTTTTGCTGTCTATTCGCTCTACATGTCCAAACCAACGCAGCACCCCTTTCTTGATTCTGTCGATAATGCATGTCTCAGCCTCACATAGTTCACGGATTTCGACATTTGTGCTATCATACATCGTTTTGCCACACATTCGCCCGAGGGATCGCATTCCGACAGCATTTTACCTACTTTCATAATTATTTTTCCAATTCCATACTTCGCGTCCATTCATTAGAGTTGGTAGTAGAACTCCATTGTGAACTGCTAATTTTGCCTCCTGCGATAAACATTAATTTGTTTGCTAAAGTAGATTTCAGTTCACCGATTACCCTGTTCCCGGCACTCACCCTCCTTCAATATCTTTCTCAGTCTTTCCGCCCCTAGTGAACATACTTCCCAGATACACAAACTCTTCTACCTGATTTAGAATATCTCCGTTCACAACATTTAAAAAATCTTTATTAGATGGATTTACCTTAAACAAGGCATTAACAAAGCCTATGATCTGTCAATGGCCGGTTTAAGTGATAGTGATCGCTTACACGTGTATAACATTCACAAATCTGCTAATTGTTAAACATCCGCTTAAAAAAAAAAAACTGTCTTTGATTTATGTAAAATAAAAAAAGGTGAAATATTTTTATGCGGGCGAGATTATCGATATAATTTTACAAAAATGTATCGAAGAGAAAATAGTGTAAAGTGATTACTTATCTGACAATGACAGATCATCAGCCCAGCGAACGCCTCGACTTTTGAATTCCTTTTTCCAATATTTTCTCCGTTTAATCCGGTACCTAGTCGATCCCGTGTCTATAATAATTTGGAAGTACTCTAATGTCGCCGAGGACAAGTAAATTAAAGAACGCGCGAACAGAAATAAAAACGAGAAACAGATTAAAGAAAGAGTTCCCAATTCAAAAGGGTGCGCGTTCCTTTTTGCGCGGTCGTTTCGACTGCGCGGGAAATTTGACGTTCGTCGTATGCGCGCGCATGTGAAAAAAAAAATAGGTTCAAAATATGTTCTTCTGTCAGTCTAATACGACCGTTCGTGTCGAGCGGTTGCGCGGCGGCATATTCATTTTTTTCTTTATCAATTAATTGTTTATTAGTATTACTTATTTGTTATAATTTATACTTTATATGTACGCGGCGCGCATTGTGTACGCCATCCCGCGTCGCCGAGCCAATTGAAAGCGTAAATTTAAATATCGAACTGTTTTGAATTCGGAATTTAGAATTTTGTGAAAATTTTTGAATTTTTAAATACTTTCCGAATTGGTTTTTAAATTCTAACGATTTGCATTTGTTGTTTGTGATTTTTGGTGCCAAAATTTCGAGGATTATTATTATTTGGAATTTGTACAATTTATTTAACGTGTGCTTGTGTTCGTAATAAGATTTTTTACGCATCCGAATTTTGAACTGTGTGCTATTTTAGAATTTTGAATATTGTGACGTTTTTGGAACAGTGATTTTGAATTAAAATTTTTTGGACATGAACACTATTGTGCCTATTAGGAAAAAAGAGCTTTTTTATTGGATACGGATTTAAATTTAGAATACTAGTCAATATAACTGTCAAGAACAATTAATTTACTGGTGAATTTGTGTACTTCACACCGCTTCGTTGAGAGTAAATATTATTTTATTTATTTATTTTTAAAAATGTAATTTTTTTATTTTTGAAAAAAAATATGTGATTTAATAAAAAAAAACATACACGATTTGCGCGCGTAACAAAAATACAATTATTTTAAATACCTACCCACATAATTTTATTTTAGTTATGTAACATCTTTTATTTCATATATTTAATAAGTAACTTTATAAGCGTAAGAAAACCGTATACTGTAGGTATCTATAAATCTCACTAATTATTTATTATTTACAGGTTACCTGCGAAATAAAATATTTTTTGTGCATATTACATAACAATCAATTATTACACTCTACTCAACTATGAATTAAATGGTGCTTAGGGCACTACCACTGCGCCGTGCCTATGAAGATTAAATTTTTATAATACGTTCATACCAAAGTAATTCATTCGCAATTTTTTTTACTAAAATATCCAACCCAGTTAGGAATTGAACTTTGTTTATTAAAGTGCAGTGCAATAACTACTATACTGCAAAGGCAAACGTTACATAAACTTGATTCTAATAATTAAAAGTATGTCATATTTTCTTTTTTATCTTGTTTAGGTATTTGCTGCAATTTTGATTTGAGAGTAATAATTAATCTTATTTATATCGGCTTAAGGATTCAACTTAAAATTCTCAGGTGCATAGGGAACTTAATTTTTCGAGTCTATTTGAGCAAAATGAAACAAAAAAATAAATTATTACATGCCAAAAATACAAAAAGCATTCGTGAAGAAGATTTTGAAATCTTTTTTAAAAATCATTTTATAGTTTTTACTAGTACATTTTAAAATTACGTTTGTATACCAGTTTCAGAACTATCGATAAAATAATAATAGACAAATGAAACGTACTTCTGAATATCAAATAAATCTAAATTACAGACATTTCAGTTATTACCTACTTATCACTAAAAATATCAATGTCAGTTTATAAGCCGTGTAACTTCCATATTACCTTCATAAATTATTCTCCATTTCCGATGTAATATGCTAATCTTAATAGGGCGTGAGATCCGGATAACTGGTCCAAGAAGTGTAAAAAAAATAAAATATTTTCAGGATTTTCCTAATAGGCATGCAGGTGAAATAATTCAGCCAGATAAATTTCACCCACATCAATAATGATTCGGCTCTGTAACTTCACAAAAATCAATAGATGGGAGAATCGAAGAAATATGGATGTTCAAATACAGGCAGAATACTAGTATCATTATCACGTGTAATTGCCAAAACTTTCATATTATCTTATCAAAATATTATCCATCTCAGTTGTAATGTGAATTTTAAAAAAGAATTGAAGAAACGCGGATTACAAAACATAGTATGCGTAAGTTATGTTAAGTAAAAATTCAAAAAGACTTCTAATCATTCTTGAAATATCGATCTCTGCCCTTTAAAAAATTTGTTGTTCCAGCTAGGAATTAAGTTAGTTTCTAATTTATTTAAATATTTGGTCTTACACAGCAATATTTCACTTTCCCTAGACTGTAACCTGAAGCGTAAGACTAATCATAAATCTTCAATGTAGCATAAGTGAGAACTACGGTTTTCACATGACCAAATATACTGAGTTCTATCTTTACTTCCTACTGTTATAAAGATACAAAATAAATTGTTAAAGGTCTTCGCCAGTAAAATTTGTTATAACTAGTTTATGTTTATAGTTTAGTTTTAAAATGTAAAAAAGAACTCGGATATAATCAGAAACGTCTAACAATTATTTACAAGGTACTGTTTTTGTGACAACAATTTTGTTTGTGCCCAGTAGGATGAAAAATACATTCCTGATTCCTGTGTGTGAATTATCAGAACCAGAACGTTGGACGAGTGTTTTCGACTCGATTTCTGCTCTCGAGTAAAAATTCCGTGCGAGGAAATCGATTGAAAATATGTCCGTCTTGTAGTACAGTGGTTCGTGAGGTCGCCTAGCATACGAGCGGTCCAGGGTTTGATTATTGTCGGAGTGGAAATATTATTCAAATTATTTACTTTTACACGGCGTGTAAAGTGGTCAGTTAAACCGGCAAATGGCAGGTTAAAGCCATGTAAATGCATAGATACTACAATTTCAACACTACAATTTTCAAAATGTTTTCCCTCTCTGTTGCAATAAATTTCGATCTTAATAACTTCTAATGTATACTATTTTTTTGCTCTACAAGATGTTGCGTTTGCTTTTACGCTACATATATTGTTTTATTTGATAACACGCTTTCAAAATGTAACGTCAAGTAGACGAAAGTGAGCAGTTTTTACTTCTCTTTCTGTTTGCGTTCAATCGGGGGAATAAAGGAGAAAATAAATATAATAGACAAATAAGGAAAATAAATTATTTATTAATTGTTATAAAATAATGAAAGAGACTTATCGGGGTCGGTATTAAATAAGAACGCCTTTTTTGTAAACCGCCATGAATGTTTAGTTATTTCACTTTTACATTAATTATGGGTGTTAAAATAAGTTTTGTCAGTTTTTTTCCAAAAGAAGAAAACAAGAAAGGCAAATTACAACAACTTCGTCAATTATGCCTTTATTCCCTCGATTGAACGTTAACAGAAAGAGGTGTCGAAAATGCTCACCATCGTTTTCTTAACATTCCATTTTAAAGGGTTATAATAAAATTACATAATATTTGTAACGTAAAAAGAAACATTATATCTTGTAGAACAGAAAATTTTCTTTCAAATGACGTATGAGTTTTGCCGTTTTGTGTTGCTTTTGTGCTCATTTTCAAAGTTGGAATAAAACGGATACAACCTATTTTAACACCTAACAAATAGCTGTAAAACCTGGGTGTTCTGTGCTGTAATTCACTATTGTATATGTGTCTCTTGACCTGTTGTGGTGGAAAAAATACAAAACACTGTGAATATAATATTATTATATTAAATCCGAATCTGAAAATTTAATTTATTTTTGCTAGAGCCAGATCCACTAAAAAGAAGTTAAAAAATATTAAAGATGATTAATTGTCATTTGTCAAAACGCACAAAACGAGTTTCATGAAAAAGTAAGATAAAAGATAAAGAAACCTTCAACAACAACAAACCATCACGCCGTTTCCCCGTAAGGGTAGGCAGAGAGGATAGAATGCTATGTCACTTTGTCTTTGTACACAGATCTCATTGACTCTTTTCCGACTTTTGACATGCCATGTCTTTCTCGGTTTTCCGCTATTTTTGCATCCATCAACATTGACGTCGAAAATCTTTTGAGCTAGGGCCATTTGCTCTAGATTCTCTCCGAACTAACGCGGAGCTTTTTGTTTTTTTGTCGGTAATGCTTATTAGAGAGGTAGACCTCTTGCAACATATTTTGGCAATTTTGATTATTTAAATGATTTAAAAAAAAAAATTTTTTTATAGATTTTCAATAAATTATTTTCTGAGCATTGCTTCCCGAATTACATCTTGCATTGATAATTTTATGCTGGTAAGACGATCAGTTTTGCGCTTCGGATGGTATTTGGTGGGAAAAAAAAGTGTTTTTCACAATCATATTAGTTCGCGTTTATCATTGTCTGTAATCAAATTCGGAGCGACAAACGTAGCAGCCAAACAAGCTTACCAGTAGTCACGAACTGGGCAAACGTTTACTGCATATTATTTACTCATAAATCTTGAATATTGAAAACTTAGACATGCACAGACAAGGTACAATTATTATTAATTAATTGCAGACAGATTTTTCAAATTGTCTTAAGTCAAAATTTATGAATTTCAAAGTAAGGGTACACGGCAAGAAAGGAAAGGAAACGTTAACATACGCCTTGTAACTTAGAGTTCTGTAATCCCTTCTCTAAAATGTTCACCATCTCTGTTGTAATTTGCTAATCTTAATGGCTCCCCAGGGGATAAAATCCAGTCCTTTGTCTACAAACATTTGGACAAACTTAAAATAATGTAAATTAAACATTTTAAACAACAAAGTTTAACAGGAATAATAAAATCTTACATTATTTATTTATTAAGGAAATCATACAGTTTTTATATAAATACAAGGTACAAAAGAACAATTAAAAAAGTAAGATCAATTACAGATTTCACAGTAGTTTATTATGAATGCAGGAGGAGAGGGAAAAATCATTCAATTCTTAAAAGGTAAAAATATAAGTTTTAAATAAAAAGTACATAAAAGGGAGAAGACATTGTTTAGCTCCAACTCTACTTTCCTCCCTCTCTCTCTGCTTTCATGAACATCTATATTTCTTAGTAAACATTCCCAACCAACAATAATTAATTAGATGCAGGTAGTAGATGTACATATGAATAAGAATAAATTAAGAGTTGAAATTAAAAGGTAAAATTAAAATTCATCATCATCATTCCTTTTCCGCACCTAATGCTGCATAGGGCACTGCATCGGTGCACCGATCGCAGCGTATCTTGATCTTTTTTGTTACATGAAGGTAAGATGTTCAGTCTTACGCTTCAGGTGCCAGTCCAGGGACTATTTATTTATTTATTTACTATATATATACGGCCTAAGCCAATTACAACAGTTACATGAAGAAACATAAATGCAAGAAACTGAACAAAAAGAACATAAAACTATTTAGCAAAGACAAACAAGGGCAAAACAATAATAGTATACAATATATTTAAAAAAACGAAAGACCAAAAACTTTGAGCTAAACCATGCCAATCCAACTTCATCCCACACTGTTTAGTCGCGGACTAATCTACACATTCTGGACATTGGGGCATAAAACCCAAAGTTGCTCTTAGAAGATTTTATAAATAGCAGATTTTGACTTCTGGTGACACGGTTGGGAACATGAAAAGAAATTGATCGCAACAGAGATGGGACATCACTTAAAGCATTAAGTATTTTGAAAATGCATATAAGGTCCGTCTCAGTTCTATGGAATATTCTAGTGTAAAAACACCCTTTCAAATAATATTTCATATCAACCATGGTTGTCAACCATTCCCGACATGTCGGGAATCGAACCCGAGACCTCTTGCATGGTAGACAAATACACCGACCATTTCATCCACGAGGCCGACAAAAAATTTAAAGTTTAAAATTAATAAATTTAATTAAAATTAATAAATTATTTTATAAATTATTTGATTAAAATTTTAATTAAAGAGTAATAACAAAAATAATATAACCAACGACTGCTGCTGTAAAGTGCTAAATATTTCTCGTAATTTTTCAGTAGAACACATTTAAATTTAGATTGTTCCAACACAAACTTTCTAAATTTAAAATTTTCGATTTCGTAAATACCGAATTGTGATCCGTACCAAAGTGGGGTTCGAACCTCGGACCTCTGATCCGTGAGTCTGCAACACTCCGCGGGACCACAACCCGGTTTATGTTTTTAATGTTTTTATTTTAATATCATTCAAACACTTTTTTTCATTGTCAAATTAAAACAAAATATAAATGGGGCTAAATTACTTTTCGTGCATGCGCTCTGTAGCTGCAAGACATGCGGGGATATTTGTTTTTTGTACAGCGCCCTTGAGGTGATTTTCACTTTTTTCAGCGCCGTATAAATTATCCAATTAAATATATTATATAAATATTGTCTTGTATGTTTCCTAGTGCAGTTTGTTATTGTCTCGATTTTCGTCAAGTATTTTCTGTCAAACTGGTGTGGTTTTTCGTACAGTTCAGTCGTAGGGGTCAGGTAGGGTGAGTCGTATGCTAGTTAGTCGTACCTTTGTTATGTCTGGCCTGTTACTTCCACGTATAAACACTTTTTTTTTTTTTTTTTTTTACGATAAACATACACGATAAAACAGAGTATTAAAAAAATAAAGCATAATTACATAGCTATGAAATACATATTAATAGTAAAAATAGTAAACAAAAAAATCCCACAAAGGCATAGCCTGTTTGTGGGTACACAAGAAAATTTTAATGAATTTTTGCTCCTATAATAAATAATGGACAGTTATAATATTTTTGTGTGACATAAGAAAAAAAGGATATTCTGTAAAAGATAATATGGTATTTTTTTATAGTAATTAAAAAAGGAAATAAAAAATATTAAAAAAAAAAAAAAATATTCCTTATTATTAAAGGGCAACAAAATAAATCATAGAAAAAAAGAGTTCGTATCTTTAGTTTGAATCCAGGATAGTGCATGTTTTTTAAAAGAAGGAAAATTTTGAAAGTTTTTAATCAATGAAATATTATCAGTAAAAAAAGAATTACAAATTTTTGGGCCTATAAAATATGCGTGTCTCTGTGCGAGCCTCTTTTTACAATGTGGTATTTCTAACACACTTACTTATTATTATTTTTTACTTCTCGGCAAAGCACCCGAATTTGAGTGATACATGCCTCGATTTACCAAAACTATTGTTGCAATAGTTATTAACGAAAGAGTTGACAATATTTAACGAGCGTATCAAAGTAAACAATTTACAAAACTAGGCTGCACAATAAAAGAATAACAAATAATATATCTAGTTTGTAAGAATATATACTGCGTGTATTAAACATGTTTTTTTTTGTATTTTCACAAATGTTTGACTATCACACTGTTGACCACGGGACAGTTTAGAGAAAGAGTACGCTGAACACTTACCTATTGGAAAAGATAGCCCCAATAATAATAAAAATAATTATTTATTCATTCAAAATTATACTCGTTTAAATATTAATGAACTTATAAAGGCTTTTAAGGCTTACCCATGTTATGTCATAAAAATAAACAGTAAAAAATACATGGTAAAATTAATTAAAATAAATTATAATGATACGTGATGCGATAGAATACCAATCCAGAAAAACAAGGTATACATAATAAATAATAAAATTCCAAGAAGACAATGTAAAAAAAAACCAATCAGATTTGAATATAATACTTAATAAAATATAAAAAAATAATAGTATCATTGAAATCAGTAGAAAAAAATACAAAAACATAATTGAAATGATAATTGAGATATGGTTTCTATAAACTCACTCTAAAACTATAGTAAGAAATGAGAGTAATAAATAATATGCCAAATAACAGTGAGTACAAAATTAAATAATACATTCAAATTCAAATTTCATTATCATAAACTCTAAATCATTCAAATTCAGGCTTTGCCAAATAAAATCACTTAAAGATTTTGTCAAGCACAGCCTGTTTGGAAAGAAATTCTATGGAGTCGACGAATATTTGCAGGACAAAACAGCTTGGCATTAGATTGGTGATTATTGATTTTAATTTATTGAATATAGATTTTTGATTTAAATTCATTTGAAAGGTTTAATTTACTCATTATTGATCAATATTTTGATGATTTATATTTTATTATTTTTTATTTTACAGTTTAAATTGAATTATTAACGATTATAAGAGATTAGATGAATCTTATATATAAAGAATAATAACATAATGAAAAAATATAAAAATATAAAGATATAAAAGCAAATAAAAGTATGGAAGGAAATCAGAAGTTATTAAGGTAACAATCTGATGTTATATTGAACATGATCTGCAACCCACTTATGTAGTTAAAACTACGTCCTTTAGTCAGATAAATGTTAGTTATTTTGTCTTTGACCTCAAAGACCGAAGTTATAAATATTTAAAAGGGGGAATGAAGGCGCTAAATTGACAGTTAAAACCGCCCGTAATGTGAGAATTTATCAGTAGTTTTGTCACGTAAACACTTTGCGTATTGATTTGAATTAAGCATTAAAATTACCCGATATCCTTTATATGTTTTTAGGAATACAACAATAAGCTATTCCATTTTTACATTCATGGCAACACCATTCCATTCTCACTTATCATTATTATTTCATTATTATCCCTGACTCCATATTCGGCTTGAATTATTGCGCAGTGACTCATATGCTCACCTCGTCAGCTCGTCGCAGAATCTAATCATATTTCTTTTGTGAATTTATTTCACATTTGACTCTATTGCAAAAGTTGCAAAATATGGCAATAATTATTATAACACGCGCAAGATTACAAACACGCATATGACAATGGTAACACTCATATGACAAAATTGTAACATTCCAACTCCTACATCCACATTCTAAATATATCATTATACTGAACTCCTACATTTTCTCACCTCATGTTTTAAGTAGTCAGATTATCTGAGAAGATATATCTTTTTTCGACTACATTGCAAAAATTTCAAACACGCATACGACAAATTAATGTGACAATGATAACACTCATATGACAAGTAAAATACGCACATCTCTACGTGCACACATTTTTAAATTATTATTTTTTTCTTTTTTTCTCCTTTATCATTTTAAAAGCAGTTTCTCTAACTTTGATACTTTACGATAAATCTTACCAATTCTATGTTACGGCTCCTGCAATGGTAGCCGAAAAGTCGGAAACATACACGGTTTCACCCAAAAAATAAATATATTGATAACAGTACACATACGCTAGATTTAATTTTCTATCCCTGGGATTACAACAGGGATGGAGAACATTTCAGAGAAGAAAATATAGATGTCTAGACATCCTAGGCATTTACAGGGCTTATGACCTATCATTGGCTGGTTTACGGACTGATTACAAACATTTGGACAAACTCAATACATTGTTATCTAAATTTATTGCAACAAATTATAGGAATAACAGGAAATATGGAAGTCTAGGCATTGACAGGGCTCGTGACTTGTCATTGGCTGGTTCAAGTGCCCACTCATATTTTTTTATTCATCATTCTGCTTAAACATCCGATGAATCTCACCTTCACCAATAAAGGTTTCAGCTCTTTAACATTACAAAAGTCAACAGACTGAGCTACTACTGCTACTACTACTACCATCACGCCATTTCCCCGTAGGGGTAGGCAGAGAGAATGGACCGCCACGCACGTCTTATCTTGGCATACATTCCTAGCAGAAGGAAGAGTTGATGAACAGTAAGTGTTTAAACATAGACAGACTGGTAAATGTTACAAAGTGTGCAAAGTGATCACTTAAACCAGCCAATGAAAGGTCATAAGCCTGATAAATGCCTAGACTTACATACCCATTCTCATTAGTTCTCTCTATTGTATTAGGTTTCATTTATTATTATGGATAACTTAGAATTTCACTCGGCTAGAATTTCACTCGTCCATGCACTTTGTAGCTGCAAAACGATTAGTAATCTAGCTTCAATAGGTAAATGTTATCAACTATCAAATATCCAAATTTAGTAAATGAGGTCTAGAATTTCAACCGTCCATGCGCTCAGTAGCTGCAAGACTTGTTGTTATCTAACTTCTGTTTTTGTAAATTTGTTTTTTAATTATTTTTTAAAAATATCTATATAATATAAGATATATATATATAATAATATATTTTAATATATAATAAAAAATGTAAATAGGGGCTAGATTTCTTATTGTCTATGCGCTCTGTAGCTGCAAGACGTGCTGTAATCTAGCTCCTGTATATCATAATCGAAGACAAGGAACAAGAATCCCAACCGTCCCTTCGCTCTGTAGCTGCAAGACGTGGTGGGATATTTATTTATTGTACAGCGCCCTTGAGGTGATTTTCACAAAAACGGCGTTATATAAATTATCCAAATATATATATAGCGCCATTTTCGTAATATAACACATCAAGGGCGCTTTACACTTTGATTCTATAGATAAATAAATTTAATTGAAGCTTTTAAATTTGTAATTTAATTCAAACAATTTTTTTTGTTAAAACATGCTACTCTTATTCTTAATAACTCCCTAGTGAATGAAATCCAGTCATGTCTTTTAACATTTGGACATACAAAAAATATTGTCAATTGCGGTAGTTTTAAAATATAACATCAATAACATCCAAAGTTACGACAATTATTTTTAAAGCGTCGATATGTAACAAATACCTACGATCCGTGACATTTCGGTGTCCAATCAGGGATCAGAAATAATACTATTTAGAATTTGGAACGAGCGTTCTATCAAATCAGAAATGGCGCCAATCCAACTAGCTAGATACCATTGTAATATGCACATTCGATATAGAATTGAATATGATCGGATTTTGAATTCGATTTTGTCAAGAGACAATTATTGGCGCAATGGCTGACTATAAATAAATTATTTGTCATTTTATTTTTGTGTTATAAGCGCAAAGGTATTGTCTGTCTCGTGGAAATGTCGCATTAGATAAACATATATTTATTTAAGATTTCAAATATAAAAAATACACGCATCCTGGCCGGTTTTTATTGCTTAAATAAACATCTAAAAGCTAACGACAAAACAGACTTGTCAAAAGTCAAATTGGTCAAAATTTGCACTGAGGTATAATAAATATAGACGATGTTTCATAGAACGATAGTTTTAAATTATGTTCTAAAAAATTAGACTTGCCGCGTCGACATTGCCATACAAAACGCGTAGTAGGAGTAAAAAAAACTAACTGTTTATGTCAGTTTACTGTGAATTCAAAACTGTATGTCGCGCCTTTTGACGCTGCTTCATATTTACTGACTACAAGTTAAGTTCCTGAACTTAAATTGAATGGAAGTGTAAAGATAAAATGTCGGTTATGTCGGCCTCGTGGTGTAATGCTTAGTATGTAAAATAATTTAATCAAGTGAATCTACCCGCAACAGTTAAGATTTCAGCTCTTTAACTCTACTAAAATAAAATATATAAATAAATACTTTCTCTTCCTTAATCTCTCCTCCTTTCCTTTTTCCTCTTTTTTCCTTTTTCCCATTGAGTAATGGCATTGTTTTAAAATAATTTATACACAAATACATTAATTTATATTTTTAAATATCCTGAGCTTTTTATAAATCTTTTTTTTCTATTGAATATGTTTTAACTTTAATTATAAAAATAAAACTTTTATTTTATGGTTGGTTGGAAGAAATTGCCATTTGGCAATAAGCCCGCTAATGTACAATTAACATTATGTACAAAAAGTCAAATAAATAAAAAACCATATGTTTATAAGCTGAGGAATGTGAAATTTCTCTGTTTTTTTTTTTTTAATATTTGTTATGACTATCAAACTAAGGCATTTTTTCCTTACATTTTATGTATCGAATTATCAGCGTTGTGAGGTTTTTAATTACTCTGCCCGTAGCGTCACAAATTCTCGCTGGAGTCCTGCTGATTCGGGAGTTGGTTTTACAGAAACCTGAAATCTATCACAACACTCTACCATTGCTTGATTAGTAAGAACTTGTGACTTAGTTCAAACATAGACAGAATGGTAAATATTATACTGAGTGTAAAGTGGCCACAAACCAGCTATGATGATGAAAAGTATACAATACAATAGGATTTTCACAGTTATCGAACGAGAAGTGGAGGTAATTTTAGGCATCCCAAGGTGAGCCGACCCTGTGGTGGGTAAGGCAATAGCCTTAAAAATAATAAAAAATAAATAGTATATTATATGAACTTTTTGCAGGTATTTCAGATTTTGAAAATTTTATTTATTAAAAAAATATTTAGAAAAAGACCTGTACTATATATATATTTTTTTAAAGTTTTATAATCTGATATTTTTATTATTGCATTATTATTACAATGAGATTCTAAGGGGAAACTTATCAGAGCAAATTAGTATTTTTTAAACGAAAAATTCCAATTAATTAATTCGTTCAGTATCTTTATGTTACATTTGCGTAGTGAATTATTTTTTAATTTATGAGAGCCAATACGGATTTTATACAGTTTTTTTAACGCTACAATGCTATCTCTAAGCGGATATATCTAATGAATCTGAATGGGGAAGGCGAAACAAACTTAGGTTTAATGTTTCCAAGTGTTCGGTCACGTCCTTCACTAGGGCCCAAAAAACTCTATTTTTTCGCTACAAAATGAACGACCAGAGTCTGATACGAACATCGAATGTTATGGATCTGGGCGATAGATTTGTGAGCACCCTGACATTTCATGAACACATAGAGACAATCAGTGGTAATGCATTGAAGATGTTGGATTTGTTCTGCGTACTGCCAGGGTTTCAAAAATACCAGCGTACTGAGAACTCTTTACAACTCCTCGGTGCGAAGTAGACTCGAGAGTGGCTCAATGATTTCTTTTTTGGGTGAAACCGTGTGTGTTGGATTTGTTTCGACTTTTCGGCTACCATTGCAGGAGCCATCTTCAGGGTAAACTGAGTGACTCAGTATCACCCAAAAAGAAACATATTAACACCGCTCTGGATGTTGATCTGTTCCATGTATCTGACGGGGTTTTCCAGAGCAGGATTCTCCTACTATTTCGACAAAAGTCTCTTTATATTTTTTTTGTCTTTTTAAATGCACGCATTTAATTTAGTGTGTAATGTATGTATTATTTAAAATATATGAATTGAATTGAATTTTTATCTTTTCAGTATTCTTTTTCAAAAAAATATTTTTATTTTATTTTTAATGATGTTTTATCATTGCAGGTCTTCTCGTTCATGTTATAATCGGCTTCCAAAAGGTAAGATAAAAAATTATTTATTAATTTAAAATTACCACAGAAAATAATAATTATTATTTTGCCCCAATCTGTGTACGATTCTACAACAAGGTACCTCTTAAAATTCGGGCTTAACCAAATAAGAATTCCAAAGATTTCGCTAAGCGAAGGCTGTTTGGAAAGGGCTACTATCGAATCGAAGAATATTTGTGGGACAAGACAGCATGCCAATAAATTCCTGTTTATTGATTTCAGTATGTTAATTTATTAGTTTATTGAGTTTAATTTGCTAATAGGAAATGTCACGTACTTCGAATACCGATAAAAAGAAATGGATTAAGAATAATTAATTGTATTTTTAAAATCAATATGGGTATTGTAGAAAAATTTCTTCATATTTAACTTCAAAAAAGAAAATATAAAAAAATACGTCACTAGAAAAACTCGTCATAATTTCGAAATATGGAGTTCTTTTTACAAATGTCAAATTCTGCTCTTCTCACCAACAGGGGCGCACTTTAGTTAGAAATGCGATATTAAAAAATATATTGAATGTCGATTAATACTATCTTAGTGTTGCCAAAACTCCATTGAAAATAAATAAATAGGTACAAATCTTAAGGAATTTAAAGAAATAATCTGACTGTCAACAACAACAATAAACCATTACGCCGTTTCTCCGTAGGGGTAGGCAGAGAGGAAAGAACGCCATATCACTCTGTTTTTGCATACAGACCTCGCTTCCTCTACATTCATACATTTTCTCATGCACGCACGCCGATTATTCCTACTCTTGACATATCTATCTTCAAGTATTTGATGGACTAGATTGTGCCATGTATTTCGTGGCCTTCCTCGTTGTCTGCATCCATCAACATTCTAGGATCCGCAAAAAACGAATGTTGTTTGTAATCATTAAAAAACAATATTTTTGAACGCACAAGAAAATAAAAGCTGGCTAATTGTTTCCGACAAAAAAAAACTTTTTTTATACTCTATAAATTCCCGATATAAATATGCTTATGGCAAAGATCTACATTTCGCTGAAAACTGCAAGTAAATCGGTCGAGTAGTTATTCAGCCCATCGAGGACACATACGAACATTTCCTTTTATACATATAGGTGGAGGACGGAAAGACCTGTTTTTTTTTCTAAAATTACAATACGTAGTACTGCTCCAAAATAAATTTAAGTGGTCTGATGACAGTGTTTTAATTAATAAATTGAATTATTATGTATTTTTATCTGGTTTTCTTTCCAAGATTATCTTAGAATCGAATGTGAACACTGTTTAATGCCATAAACTTCGGCCATAAAACTAAAGTAAACAAGAAATTATTCCAGATTGTGAGAAGGCACATTGTGTAATAATTACCTTTTGAGATAATCATATTGGAAAAATGTAATCTCCCATTGCCAAATCGTATTTACCATCTTCTGTAGTTAAAACGGGATTTTAGTCAAATTAAAACTCATTTTAGGAACGCTGGTGCTATTTCTCGCTCAAAACAGAACTGAATACGGCTTTCAGGCGCCTATTTCCAGAACTATACGACTTGAAAATGTTAATAAGGGCTGAACTGTTTTGAAATAAATATGTTCTTTTGTGAATCGAATGAAAAATGCGTAGAATTTATTTAGGGGAATTATTGTATGTTTTATTTACTTTGTTAGTCAGATCGTATTATAAACTATAGCGGACCCCACATACGTTGTCCCGCTCGAACGTTAGCTTGCCCGCTGTTTGCTGGTTCAGTTTTTTCGATATTCGAATTTTCAATAAACAATTTGCCTTCACATTTGACATTTCAATCTTTTCCATTTTTTCCATTTCACCTACCGGGTCCAATTGTGAATCTAAACCATCCAGGGACCCACTTAAACACACACAAAAAAAAACAATCAAAGTTGGTCCAGCCGTTTAGAAGTCCAGTGACATTCACGCGTGCAGAAAAAATATTTTTAATGAATAAAGATAATAAAGGAACTTAAAATTACACAATATACTAGCATTGAATTGAAAACGTATTCATTAAAAAAAATCATACAATAGGGAAATATCACATACTACGAATACCGATAAGAAAATGACAAATAGATTTAGAAGAATTCATTGTGTTTTCAAAATCATGGAGAAGTGTTTAAATACATAGTTTTTTTCATGAAATTGTTCAAAATATGTTTTTACAAAAATGCGACGTGTTTTCCCTTGACAATTGTGACGTCAAGATTCATGTCGCTGTTCTATTTAAATTTCGGACGGTCACAAACAATGTTGAAAATTCAACCAAATCGTGATGTATTAGATGCGTGGCCAATGCAACGAACCGTTTTCGCGGGAATTTATAATTATATAAAAAAAAAATTACTATACAGAATTAAATAGACCATTATTAATTTAAAATACAATAAAAACATGGTGTTTCCCTATTGTTTTGCTTTATTATTGCATTTTTCCACGACATTCATACGACGTTAGGAATAAATTGTTATTTGAATTTTGGTTGAATTTTTATATTTAATACATAGATAATTTTTTGCGTATTCAGTTTTATTAGGCATTTTAAGAACTTATTACTTTTATCTTACATTATATGTGTACACTTTAATATTCGCCATTTTCCCTGAGGAAAATAATAAATTTAATTGATGTTCACTGAATGACAGGTGACTAAAAATATAAACTGGGGTTGTGTCGCGGTCCTGTGGCTAATGTCGCAGACTCACGGATCAAGGGTCAGGGGCTTGCACCCCGCTCTACCTCAACTTGAATACCATTTTGAGCTATTTACAACTCGTCGAAATGGTTCCCAAAATTAAAGTGTAATATTTATGTTAACTATAATTAAGCAAACGTCTCCTTTAAAAAAAATAATAAACTGAGTTTATTTAGTCGTTTACACTAAAAAATATTTTTTTTAATGAATATTTTTGACTTTTCTTATTTTGCCATTAGTCAATTGAGTGTTTAATTACTTAGTAAATTTCCATTTTACCGTAAAAGGAAGCGATGTTTACTCTTTATTTTATAGTGTTTAGTCTTTTATAAATAACAGGGCTATAATCGTGTGATTATGGACACAATATAAATATACATACACGCACATATACATAAATATACATATGAACTTACGTATCTAATCTCAAAGCTCGTGCAATATTTTTATTCAGTAAAATTCCACGTTTTGGAAAGAAAATGATAGCGGAACCAAAATTCATCATCATTCCTCAATCCGCGCCCAATGGTGCATAGGGCACTGTATTATTACTAGTGAAGAAACGGATAGTGGTTTAGCCGGGTACCGAATAACTGGAAAAAAAAATTGTACGATTTAATACAAAAAAATGAAGAAATCTATAAATAAGTAGATAAAGACATAATGATGATGAACTTCCATTTTTCGTTTTTATAGATATTTAATTTAATTTAATGTTTTTAATACGTAAAATTAATTGACGTTAATTTTTAACCCCGCGTAAGACAGAAGCTTAAATATGATTATTGTGATTATTAATGGCCAATTTTACGCTTAAGCATATGTTATTTACAAAATATGCGAGTTAAGCCTGATTTATGGGATATTTTAATAGACATAAAAAATATTGTCACATCGGAACCAAATTGATATGACTAAATTAAGCATAAATTAACATAATCTTCTATATGCGGTAGAACATAAATACACCGTTTGAGTAAAATTCTCAGACGTCCCACTCGGATACGGGATACGGGTTACACTAATAATAATAATAAAGATCTTCATTAACCATAATATATATACAATGCGATAAGTAGATTTACAAAATATATTTTTTATTTTAGTAAAACAAAGGTATTCACGGTTAAAAGGTGGACTTATTGCCGATAGCAATTTTTTACTGCGAGACAAAAACAAATAATAAATACATTACCAAAAAAAAACTTTACAAAAAAAATGAGAGACTAAAGTAAAAAAAAAAGTTCAGAAAATACAAACGGTAAAATAACTATTTTAGTTATTGCTTACGTTTTTTACATGAAATAAATTTTAATTTATTCAATTGTATCTTCCAAATATTCATTTACAGGTATACTATTATAACATTTATTTATTAGAAATATCAAATCTTTTTTTATACAAATAAATTAAGAAAAACTCCACTAGTCAAGCTAAACAGTATTATGTTGAGTTGATCGAAGTTGGCTCCGTTCTGCCAATAGGTAATTAACATTTTTTTGAGTTTGTCCAAAATTTTGCAGACTAGGACTGGATTCAAGCCACCGGGGAGCTGTTAATACTAACATATTATCGCAGTCATTAGAGATGAAGATCATTTTGGATAAGGGAATAAAAATGTTTAGGTATATACAGAGCTTATGACCCGTTATTGGTTGGTTTAAGTGGCCACTTTACAAACGGTGTAAAATTTACTACTCTGTCTTTGTTTGTTATAATTATTTATTTATTTTGAATCTTGAAATTGTATACACATACGTAACATGTCTGAACATTTATATTTCCAAATTCTACCATCTGGGAGTTTTAGTGAAGTTAAAGAACTGAAATCTTTATTGTTCTTGGACCTGATAGTTTTATAACAATATTTCAAAGTGGCCACTTAAACCGTCCAATGACAGGTCATAAGACGTTTAAATGCCCAGACTTCCATACTCTCTTCTTTAAAATGTTATCTATCTCTGTTGTAATTTGTTAATCTTAATAACTCTGGGGGTAAAATTATTATGAAAGCATTATCGAAAAAATCAAGAAAGGGGCGCTGCGTCGGTTTATGCACGTAGAGCGAATGGAGAGCAAAGGAACGGCTAAAAGGATCTACGATGCGAATGTTGATTAGTTCGGAAAACGAATAAGAACGAGAAATACATGGCACGACGAAATCCAACAATACTAGAAGATGGACATGTCAAAAGTCGGAATAATCAGCGGGCGTGCATGAGAAGATTTATGAATGTAGAGGAAGCGAGGTCTGTATGCAAAGCCGATATTTTTAACGCGACTGATTTACAAATCAAAAAATGTCTAGAATATATCTTTTTTCTTTAAATTTACGTTGATTACATTTAGTTTTCTCTTCATATTCAAGCGAATTTTGTATTTTATATTTATTTTAGTTTTCCATTTGATTTTTTTTCCAAATATATTTTGTTTATATAATGTATAATTTTAAATGTAATTTGTTTTATTTTAATTTTAGCATCGCGTGTATCAATGTGGAAGGCATATTTAATTTTGTATTACTGTGTACAATGTAACGCGGTAGGCTGTGTAAAATAAAAAACAAATAAAGGTAGAGTGATATGGCGTTCTATCCTCTCTGTCTACCCTTTCGTTGGGTGAAATCCAGTCTTTTGTCTACATACACTGGGACAAACTAAAATTTTTGTTTATTTTTACATTAGAATGAAATCGATCTTCCAATAGAATCCTTTTATTTTGACATACCTTACAATGATTATAATTGTTTCGACCACCTGGGACAATAATGATTACTCTGTTTATATATTTAAACGCTATTTGCGTATAACTTTGATAATTCTATTATTTTTATTCCAACTCGAATTGTTTCACAAAAGCCAAACAATGGAGTCCATTGTTATGAAATATTTTTTATTTTATTAATATTCATATTAAACTCTCATATAATAATAACTCGCTTTTTAATACATTCAACGCGTACCTCGTTTTATCGAGATGATTTCAGCGGAGAGGGAAATTTAATCAAAAAGGCAACATCTACGAGTTACTCGAATTAAACTGATTATGGATACAGGGCTTTTGACTTGTCATTGATGGTTTATATTTAAATGTCCATACTTAACATTTACCAACATAATTATTATTTTATCTGCCCATGGTATTCCGAACGTATTTACAGCGCGCTAAAAACGCGCTATACCGCGCTATAATTGCGCTCGGAATACCAGCCCTGTAGCTTAATTATAAATAAATATCGACGTGCTCAAAAACATGCTAAGCATTTGAGCGATCACAATGAACAGCAATGGACATGCTCAAGTTATCGCAGTCATAAGTCAACGCGTGCGTAATCTCTAAGCCGACGCTCGTGTCGGTTTGTTTTTTGGTTTCCTCGTAAATTAATAGAGTTCACTGGCGAAAACAAAAAAAAGAGAGAAAGAATACTCTTACACTACCAGAAGTCAAACTAGAGGATGGGTCATGGGGTCTATCGCAAAATCTGAATTCGGGCAAAGAAATTTCAGGTTTCTGGGCCCTAAAATATTTAATATGTTACCCGAACATTGTAAAACTATGAAGCGGATTCAATTTTAAGAAAATGCAAATAATTGGTTACTGGGCTTACAGGTTGTACCTAGTTCTGCAGACTAGACGTGATCCAGAGAAATCTATTACCTAAGTGTGTAGTAGATAAAGTAATTGTTTTTTTCAACAATATTTTGAGTTTGTCAACATTTTTGTAGACAAGGACTAGATTTAACTCCCTGGGGAGCTGTTTATAGAGATGAAGAACATTTAAGAGAAGGTAATATAGAAGTCTAGGCATCTACAGGGCTTATGACCTGTCAATGACTGGTTTAAGTGGCCACTTTCCACTCTGTGTAACATTCACCGTTCTGCCCATATTTGAACATCTATATTCCTTCAATTCTTTCATCTGTTGATGTTTGTGAAGTTAAAGAGCTGAAACCTTTATTTATGCGGGTGAGATTCTTCTAATTGAATTATTTCACCTACATATTAGGCAACGACTGTAAAGTGGCCACTTAAACCAGCCATTAACACGTCATAAGCCCTGTATATGCCTAGACTTCTGTATATTACCTTCTCTTAAATGTTCTTCACCTCTGTTGTAATATGTTGTTGATAAGCTATGATTATTATTATTATTATCTAGTCTAGTCACTAGTGTGACATCACAGCCACACGAGCGATAATATCAGTACTTTTAATATCAGGACTTTTCTAATATTTTCTTCATATGAGATATCTCTTTATCCATATACGAATATGATTAGGTTAAGTTTTGTGCAAGGAAATATTGGAGTTATGGATATGTAGACACGGCTTTATTATAATATTATTCCCGGCAGACATTTAACAATACGTAAGGAATTCGGTATGCCGCCATGTTAGGCTAGGGTCACGAAGGGTCCCACGGACCCGCGTCCGCTCCGCCGCTAAACATTCAAGAGTGTGTATGAAGCGAGCTTCGCCGAACTTAGCCAAATAAATACAAAAAACAAGCATCTTGCGGTGTGGCAATTCCCGAATGAAAAAATACCCGTAATATTGACACATTCTAACAGAGATGGAGAATCTTATAGGGAAGTCCCGGTATTTAATGGGTTAATGACCTGTCATTGGCTGGTTTAAGTGCCCACTTTACACGCTGTGTAATATTCGAAATTTTGCCTAAGTTTGAAGCCCCAAAATTGAAATATTTGGGTAAAACAAAAGAACGCAAATATTTTTTTTATAAAAAAACATCTGTTTTCTATTGTAATTTAATAAATACTAAATAAAAACAACTTAAATCTTATGGTGTGGTATTTTCTGAATGAAATGCATCTATAATATTTATTTATTTATTTAATTATATTTCGAATCTTCAAATAGGGCACACATAAACATATTCTTTTGTGTGTTCTAATAATAACAATGTAAATACATTTGATTTATGTTATTTAACATCATCGTCATTATTCCCTTCCTAATGGTGCATAGGGCGCTGCATTCGTACACCAATTGCAGCGTATCTTGATCATTTTTGCTACATGAAGGTAAGATGATCAGTCTAACGCTTCAGGTGCCAGTCCAGGGACTATGAAATATTCTGGTGTGAAAACACCTTTTTAAATAAACGGTAGGCCAACGCACTGACTTATTTTACACATATTTCGTAACCTTCTGTTTGAATATATTTTTTTTAAATTTAATATTTTTGTTCTTATTCCCCTTTCCGTACCTAGAGTGGTGCATGGGGCACTGCATTTGTAAACCAAATACAGCGTACATCGGTCACCTGACAGTAGGTCTGACTACCTGTGAAGGTAAGGTAGTCAGACCTACTGCCCAGGAACAATAAAATATTGCAGTTTAAATAACCTTTAAAATCAATATTTCACATTCAAATTTATTTCAACAGAGAGAGAAAATATTTTTAAGAAAGAAATATGGAAGTTTAGGCATTTACAGGGCTTATGACCGGTCGTTTGCTGGTTTAAGTGGACACTTTACACACTGTGTAACATTCACCATTCTAACCATGTTTGAACATCCACATTTAAATTTTTTCCCTCTCTGTTTTAAATTTAAATATGAATAATTCCCTAGGTAGGAAATCCACCCAGTCTATAAGCATTTGGACATACCCAAACATTGTTAAATATTTCACGTCCACCTTGTCAGGATTCGAATTCAGGACTTCAAAATTGGCTGGTGAATGCGCTAGGTACTATGGAACGTGGCGGACTTAGCTCACGTAAAAGTGTAGTGATTTTGGACTGCAATATTTCATTGTTTCTGGACTGGTCTCTGGCAGCTGAAGCGTAAGATAGACTTCCATTCCTTTTTTGGCAATGTAGTGTTAATCTCTAAGCGCCGCGGGGTGCCACGTATCTAAATATTATTAAATATTTGTACATGACCACTCACTGACTATTCTATGTCTACCGGTTAGAGACGTACCCGCCTCTTCGTCAGGACACTAATTAAACCAACTTGCAAAACCCACTATACACCTTCACCATAGTTGTTGCACAAAAATATAAAACCAACACGACATGAATTTTAATAACCACATGCACTGATTAAAGTATAAAAATATTTTATGTTTGAGAAAATGTTGAAAAAACGAAGAAGGAATGGAAGAAGGAGTTCAATGGGTTTACGGTGACCATTACAATGGAACATCGTATAACGGGCTATATTGAACGGTTGTTTGATTATTGATCAAAGTGTTCTGACGAAGAGACGGGTACGTCTCGAAACAGGTAGACATATAAAAGTCGATAAGTGGTTATTTACAAATATTTAATAACATTTAGTAAAATGTTCGACCATATGCTTTAAATATGTATTAATAATATTAAATCATTTTTGTAACATGGAAGATAGGGCCATCAGAATTCTAAATTCGTGTGCCAGTCCAGTGACAATGAAGTTCTCGTATTGCTGTGTAGGGATCGAACCTAGGACTACAAATATGGTGGGCGCGTGATGATTTTTTTATTCAGGATTTTTACCTAAAATAAGCTATCTGGTCGAAATCTTTCGTCCAGGGTTTTGGTTTTTAATAAATAATCAAAACAAATGTACACAAAACTACTTAATTACATTTCCGATAAAGCTTAAATAATAACATGTTCACAACTTATACAGAAAAGCATGATAAATGTATTTCGCTACTACTTATATTATCTAGTATTAAACACAGCCTACGACTTTTGACCGCGCCGTATATAGGCTGAAAACACTTGTCGCTCGACTTACGGTGCGCTGTATAAGGAGATAACACGGCCATAGCTTATGTTAGTTATATAAGTATGTAAATTAATGTAACCAGTGTTAAAAACCGAACTCCTTTACCTTAACATAAATAATGTTCCGTGTCCGAGCGGTTGAAGAATACAATTCTGCGCGTAAAAGAGAAGCAGAGTCCTGAACCCTAGACGAATGTTTTAAAAAAGTGTCTTAGTTTTTTGCCTACCATCCTGAGGTCCTCGGTTCAATTTCTGGCAGGGTGGACAGCAAATATTCGTTTGAAAGATGTTTTTTTACTGTAGTATTTTAGTGTCCTGTTCGCTGGGTGCGGATATTAATATTTTCAAAACATACGGTAACAAATTAGAAACTATTGATAAAAGTCAAAATACTATTTCACTTACTATTTCAATTTCAATTTATTTATTAATATATGTGTGCATTACGAAATAGAGATCTTTATTCATACATATATGGAAAAAAAAACAACAAAAAGTCAACAAATTACAACAGGGATGGAGAAAACATTAAATAAGGGAATATGGGAGTCTAGGCATTTACAGGGCTTATGACCTGTCATTGGCTGGTTTAAGTGGCCTCTTTACACACTGTGTAACATTCACCATTTTTCCTATGTTTGAACATTGATATATCTTTAATTCTTCCATTTGTTGATCTTAGTGAAGTTAAAGAGCTGAAACCTTTATTGTTGTGAAGAGATTCATCTGACGGAATTATTTCACTTACTAGGCAACGCCTGAAAACAATTTTTAAATTTTCAAACTTCTTCTTGGACCAGTTGGTTTCATTACAATATTCGAGTTTGTCCAAATGTTCGTAGACAAAAGACTGGATTTCACCCCCTCGGGAGTCATTAAGATTAACAAATTACAATAGGGATGGAGAATACCTCAAATAAGGGAATATGATAGTCTAGGCATTTACAGGGCTAATGACCTGTCATTGGCTGGTTTAAGTGGCCACTCTGTGTAATATTTACCATTAAATCTCACCTACATGATTAAGGTTTCAGCTCTTTTACTTCACAAAAATCGACAGATGGGGAAGAATTGAGGAAATGTGGATGTTTAAACATGAAAGAATGGTAAATGAATTTAAAGCGGCCACTGAAACCCGTCAATGTAAGGCTATTAGCCCTTGAAATGCCTTGACTTCTATATTCTCTTCTCAAAAAGGTTTTCCCTCCCTGTTGCAATAAATTTAGATTCTAAGTAGACTCCAATCAGTGTTTGATTTTAGTATGAAAATAACAATATGAAGTTCTACAGAATAAACACCTAGTAAATGAATTTGATAAAGAAATTCAGAGTATCGAACAGAACAGGGAAATATCGCATACTACGAATACTGATAAAAATATATAAAAAGGTTTTTAAATAATTAATAGTAATTTCAATATCAATATGGATATTGCGGAGAAATGTTTTTATACATAAAAGTAAAAAATAAATTTAATAAAAATACGTTGCGAGAAAACGCGACGTGTTTGGCCTTGGTTGTTGTGACGTCAAGATTCGTGATAATGTTCTAAACAAGTTTCAATGGCCACGAACAAATAAACATGAATCGTGACGTATCGGGGGCGTGGTCAATGGAATGACCGTTTTTGGGGGAATTCAAAATTACAAATTTAAAAATATTTTTATGCTTCTAACAATTAGAAAAAAATATTTTTTTAATTGGCCGTATTTCATAGACCTTTATTACTATCACTATAATGTTTAACAAAACCTTAATATTTCTGTAATTTTTTTTTAATATCTGGTGTATTGAATTTCCCTTATGTAAATTTTATTTTGGTGTTTGGACTACGCTTTAATATTACTCTCATTACCCCGTTCTGTGTACTTTGTCAAAACTGCGGGACGCGAACCGGACTCGGAAGGATGCACAAATCTGGCAGCTGACACAGATGCCCGTCGCACTGTGGACGCCATATGCTCCAACTATGGAGCGCGCATAGAATGACGATGAATGTATTTTACGCCAATGCTTAGGATAATGCTGTATATAATCCCCAATACTGTTTGAATCTCGCTCGCCCATGCTCGCGGACGGAGCCCGTGAGAGCACTCGAGTGTGTGGCGTATCGCAGTCGGCGAGGGAATTTTAATTGATTGTATATTTTTATATCCTCCACAATTCTGTAATTTCCACTGAAGAGATGTGAGTTTCATATTATCTGTACCGATATTGGTGTGTTTGTATATCGGTGGCTTTGTGGTGGTGGAATCGGTTTCTGGATCACTCAATCCACGGAACACTTCTCAAACTTCATAAATAACTTATTAATAAATCGATATTTTTTAGTCGAACCTTTTTTTAAAAAGGTATTACTCTCTGAGGCTTCGTTTCAGAGGCTTGTCAGCAGGAGGACCCGCGACGCCAGGTTCACAGTTCGTCGCTTCAGTTCCCGTTTGTAACAGGCCAAAACACAAATCTGCAGAAATAGAGCTTCGAAGCTTTTTTTACGAAATACATATGCACCAATAATGACCACAATTTTCGACAAAAATCGTTAAAAAACCCCTCAAACCATTTTTAAAATATGTTTTTATCATTTATATTTTATAAAAAAAGGCTTTCGCAGAATTCCTGGACGCTTTCGTCAAAAATGGTCTGTTGGACAAAAACAAACTAAAGCGACGAGTTGGCCATCTGACCGATTTCGCCATTGCACCGCGCCTATCATATTTATAATTATAATAAAATAATACAAATTGCAGTCTTCACGAGCTTTCTATATGAAATTGAAATAAGATATCTTTGGTTTCCATAGTGAAATTCCGTTTCCTGCGATTTGGTTTCAATTTCACTTACTTACGAATGTACACAGTGTGTAAAGAGGCCGCTTAAACCACCCAATGACAGGTGAGAAGCTCTGTAAATGAAATGCCTCGACGTCCATATTCTCATCTAAAAAATATTTTCCCTCTCTGATGCAACAAATTTCATTCTTGATAACTGCCAAGGGAGTGGAATCCAGCCTAGTCTACTAACATTCTGACATACTCAAAACATTGTTTAAAAATATATTTTTTTGTATTAAACTCATTGGCAATATTAAAAATGCGTCTATATAGGTACATATTTCTAGTAAAAAAAAATATAAAAATCAGCGCATATCGAGAGTTAAAACCTCATATTATGTCACTTAATTCTTTATTTTTCAAAAATATTTTTAAACGATCGAGAATAATATACAATTTAATTTCATAAAAACACAGAATTAAAAAAAAAAACACAGCCAACTTGAACATGATCACAATACCAGAGAAAAGGTAAAAATACGACTCCCGTTTAGAAAAAAGCCGTTTTCACTGAAATCCGTTTTATACAAAAAATTAAGGCAGCAAAAAATTCAAACTTAAGGTTGAGAGATTTGTGTTAAACAAATTTTTAATAAAATATGTATAAACAGTAATATTATTATAGCACACATAAAAATATGTTTATGTGAAAAAAAAAGAAAAGGATAGTTCTTCCTATTTTGAAATAGAGCAATCTCTATCTGTCATCATTTGAGAAAGGTAGAGCTGAAATGGACCTTATAAACATTTTTAAAATGCTTAACGCTATAAGTGTTGTCTCGTATCTGTTGCAATAAATTTATTTTCCTGTTCTCTACCGTGTCACCAGTAGTCAAAACCTGCTAATTACAAATCTTCTAAAAGAAACTTTTGTTTTTGTGCCCCAATATCCAGAATGCGTAGATTAGTCAATTCGTCACACAACATAGAATTCTTTGGGATAGATCTTTCGGGTTTTCGTAGATCTCTTCGCCACTAAACCAGCGAAGGATGAATATGGATTGCCATAGATTAGCTCGTAGTTTTATTATGTTGATCGTGTTTTTAAATGTTTTAAAAATCAGTATTTTGTTGCACTTAATTATCTTCGCTACATAGTAGTATATTCTTTTTGTTCTGTTTCTTTTACGTATGTTTCTTCTGTTATTGGCTTAAGATGTATTTATATCAAATAAAATAAAATGTGTGCCCGAATTCAAGATTCAAAATGAAAAACTAAAATTTTTGATGAATCAGTAAGTCGATTATGCTATCCGAAACAGCTGTTTATGATTGTATATTTTTTATTGACAAAAGTTTCGCTAGAGATTGCTAAACAATATAAAATTTAAATAAAGTTACTCTACTATCTGCGAAATCTGTACTTAATGAGTTTTACCCGTAAACCGACAATATTTTAGACCAGTTTTATGAACATTTGCAAACATAATTTATTATTTGTAAACAATATTGTTTACAAACTCCGCGAACAAAACCACGATGTTTTTTTTAAATTCTTTTAATTTCCATTGAGTGAATATTTTGAGAACGTGTTTGGGGTTAGAAGATGATGGAAAGGGGCTTTATGACTCCAGACGGGACTAGTCATAAAACTCGGACTGGTTTTTGGGCATTTTAGGATAAATAATAAAATAAATCCCGAAGCGATTTACGGGGCATAAATAACAACGGCCCAACAACCTCTAATATATTAACCCTTTACAAGATGATACAAGTTTTTTGTATTTTTAATGAAAATTTCTGCTGAAAGACGGCTAAATATGTCGGTTTTCATGCATATTGGATTATATCGAATCCTGTTCTGACCCTGATCAGCTTCTCTTTATAATCTGATGATGAAAGAAATGAGAAAGTCGACATCTATAATACTCGGGAGTTCACATAACTGAAGATGGTATTCACAAAGAGCTATCAAACCGCTTAAGTATGAGAAAGTTCAAAATATAGTTTTTTTTTCAAATTAAGGATCGTATTATTTTTTAAAGTTTTGTAATTAGAAATTACTTCGCGTGTGGTCTCAAGTTCTTTTCCCATTCTTCTCGATGAGTTCTGCTGATTCGTCAGTTAACTTACCGTAAACCGGAAATCTATCACAACTCTCTTATCATTGCTTTATTCGGAAGAACTAGTGATGTACATACATTTTTGGAAAACTTCGCTGTACAATTTAACGCTCTTATATTTACCGCGTCTAAAATTAATTTTTTTATATCCAATTTCCCGTAGGGCTGATTTTCCTCGTTTCTGGAGCAGCTTTTGGAGATCTTATCTTTATGTAATAAAACACTATCAAAATATGCTGTGATTATCAAACTATATATTAGTGTACCGTAGAAAAGAACATTCAGGCGTTGTCCAGTAGGCGAAATAATTCATTTAGATATTTTTCATGAATGTCAATAAAGGTTTCAGCCCTTTTACTTCATAAAAGTAATAATTGACGAAAAAATTATTTCAAACTAAGGCTTAGAGGTAAATATTTCACAGCGTGTAAAGTGATCACTTTAATTTTAATTTTAATTTATTTTATTTAGTTCTGCATATTATAATTGACATAGTCTAATACAATATTTACAACGCAGTACGATCTATACTTATCCTAACATTATTTATCACTATTGTACGCTTATTGACCTAATTTATAATATTTAAACTGTTTCTTTATATAAACACTTATATAAACTTGTGTATATTCACTATTTATAATACATCTAGCCTAGTAATTTTGACATATATATTTTTAATATTCAATTCTAAACATATGTTCACTTTTCTATTTTTTCTTCTGGCATTTCTCCAATTAACTTTATTCCCTTGTACATTACTTTTGATTTTTTTTCAGTCTTATATTTTTAGATCCTTTTTTGAATAGTTTTGAAAGAACTCGTTTACAAATTTGCTGATTTCATTAGTAACATTGAATTTGATTTTCTGATCAGTTGTCATAATATCTAGAAGGTGAATCATTTTCTTAATTTTTGTACGTCTACCACATTTTAACATCGTTCTCACCATTTATTTTGTGTTATTTGGAGTCTCTTTAGATCTCCCTCATTAGTTAAATATAAAATACTAGAGCAATAATTAATGTAGAGGGCTAAAATATTATTAAACCACTCAGTGATATGTCATAAGTTCTGTATATGCTTATCTACCTAGACTTTTATTTTATATTATCTTAAATGTTTATTAATTTTAAAAATGTATTGATATACTCAAAATATTATAATGACATTATTAATACGTCATTTTTCTTAGCCTAGTGTCATATGTTTTTTGAGTGATTGAGTCTAAATATGAATTCTTAAATGTTTGAATTAAAGTAAATATTTCATTGAGTTAATCAAGAAATTCTTGAATCGATCTTATGTAATCCGCATCACCCAGTTGACAGAGAGTACTCGACCATGAAGTGTTGTCATATGTGTTTATGTGAACTCTCATCTGAGCTTAAATTAAATAAACAACGCCAGATATCTAATCAGAGATGAAGAAATTCTCAGATATACGTGGAATCTCCATCTTGGAGCAGGGTTAGCCATGTTACGAGTATCTAGAAACTGACCCGAACAGAAGTCATCATCATCATTACTTTTCCGCATCTAATGGTGTATATGAACAATGATGCACTGCATTGGTACACCAATTGCAGCATATCATTGATCATTTTTGTCACATGAAGGTTAGATAATCAGTCGTACGCTTCAGGTACCAGTCCAGGGACTATGAAATATTTTATTGTGAAAACACCCTTTGAAATGAATATTTCTTATCAACCATGTCGGAAATCAAACCAGAAATCACTCCATGTTTAAGCGCTGTGCAAGTTTAAACATCACAGTAGAGACGAAGAACATTTTAGAAACGAAAATATGGAATTCTAGGTATTCACTGGGTTTATGTCCCGTTATTCGCTGGTTTAAGATGCCACTTTAGCATTTTGCGTCTGTTTGAACTTTCGTATATTTCAATTACATTCAAGTTCGCCTCGCAGTGTAATGGTCAGCGCGTTTTCTACCATGCCAGTGGTATCATATGGTTGACATAAAATGTTTTTTTAAAATGGTGTTTTTACAGTAAAATATTTCATAGTCCCAGGACTGGTACCTGAAGTGTAAGACTGATCATATTACCTTCATGTAACAAAAATGATCAAGATACACTGTGAGTGGTGTACCGGTGCAGTGCCCTATGCACCACTAGGTGCGGAAAGGGAATTAATAAAGGTTTGATTACAATAGTAATTTACAGCACAATACGCCTAGTTTTTTGAAAAAAAAAATTTTTTGTCTTCTTACCGGGAATCGAACCCGGAACCTTTTGTGCCAGAGTCAAATGTTTTAGCCATTACACCACGAAGGCCACCAATAAGAAAATAACATAAAATAAACAAATAATAAATGTGTGAAAGCACTCCTGCTTTGACTAGGTATATATTTTACAACTTATGAAAATTGTATGGATACTCCATGAGATTTTAAAGCTTTTTTTTATCAAATGTATTTTTTTATCCCCCTTTCTTTCTTGGTTCCTCTTTCTCTCTCCTTCCAAACTCATTATCTGATCCCACATTTTCTTCATCACTACGTATAACATAATGTACTTTTGTAGAAAATTATTATTGTTAATATGTGCACGCCCTATCTGCCAAATTAAAAACCGCTGTTATTTTTTAATTGATAAGTTTTTTAAAAATATTTTATTTTAACATAAGTATGGTACGTATTTATGATTTATGATTTTTCAGTATAAATTTTTGACCAATCTCTTCTTTTGACCGGTCTGTTTTTTGGTTGGCCGGAAGATATTACTTTTAGCAATAAGTCCGCCAAAATATTTATTCTTTGTACTTGAAGTTTTAAATAAATAAATAAAATAATCACAAATATTTGCCAGAATGGTGAATGTTACACAGTGTGTTAAGTGATCACTGAAACAAGCCAATGACATATAACAAATCGTGTGAATGCCTACACTTCGTAAGTTTCTGTAGAAATATTTATCGAATTATCATCTTGCTAAGCACCTTTTAGAAGTTATGTAGAAATAAAGGTCTCTCTGTGTCAGAAATAAGATTTGAATAAAATAACATATGGCCGCCTCGATTTTATAAAACTGTTACCCGAAACGGACATGTTTCAAATATTCTCAAATGTGTAATATTCATTATGTTACGAACAGTGATTCTCAAACATTTGGGAAAGCTTCATTTTTTAATATGTATTATTTTTTTCTTTGAACATTATCTTAAGGTACATTAGGATCCAAAAATAACTTCTTAGAACTATAAAAACCAAAACGATTCCATAGAATTGGCTACTGAAAACAAAATCTAATGGAAATTTGTCTGCCCCGTGGTTTACTGATTGGATCGCTTGCTTACCGTGATTCGATTACTAGCAAGATCGACATGAATTATTTAAATTGATTTGTTAAATTTCACTTTTTTGTATTAGATACTCCTTACTTTTGTACTCCTTACGAGGAAAACAAAAAACAAACCGACACGAGCGTTGACTTCGAGATTACGCATGCGTTGATTTATGACTGCGATAACTTAACCATGTTCATTATTGTTCATTGTGATCGCTCAAATGCTAAGCATTTTTTTAAGCACGTCGATAGTTATTTGTGATTGAGCTGCTGGTTGACATATTCATTTAGTTTCTACCCAAAGTAAACCCGTAGATAAATTATTTGACGTTCGCGGTTTGGGGAGTTCTGGTATTTTGTGTCGGCTGGTATCGGCGTACGCTGTGCGGCGGGCTGTGGAAGGATGAGGGGGGGGTGCACTCCGAGGAGTGGGGGAAAAGGAAAGAGGAAGGGTTATTGTGAAGATACAGAGGAATAAATTAAATTCTTCGGACCATTAGTCCCGCGAGGGACTATTCTGGAATTCTGGAATAAAAATAAATACTAATATGAATTACTCTATTGAGATTTGCAATTACACACAAATTGGTAAATACTACAACAGAAATGAAGAACATCTAAGAGAAAATAGATGACTGTTTAATCGATTTTTGTTGAACATTTCCATTTTTAGCCATTTATATTTAGATGTTATCGAATAGTATTTATTATTCAATATTAAAAAATGTTATAAAAATAAAAAAATTCTATAAATAAACGTAAATATTTTAATACTTGGGTGTTTTAAGACTTAAAGATTTTTAAAATAACTTTTTTTATTTTATTTTTATTAATAAAAATTTAATATTACATCTAAATACAATTTTTTACCTTAATCAAACACATATATTTACATTAAAGTTTCCCATTACGTAAAAGAAAAAAACAATTCTTGTGTATATAATGGGGAGTGACGTCTTACAGTAGATTATTTTATTTTAATCAATAATATGTTTAGAATAACATAAATAAATTACAAAAAAGATATAAACGATGTTTTCAATCAGTGTTACATACAGAAGAATTATAGATGTAATTTTTTGCTTCTTTTTTAAATATATTGTATTCCTGACTGTACTTTTTATTATCGTTGTTCATTTCATTAAATAAAAATATTCCTCTGTAAGTATAATGATGTTGTGCAGTAGCTGTTTTTAATTTAGGAACTTAATTCATAACATTATCATAAAAGGATTTACGATGCGAATGCTGGATGCCAAAACCCAGGAAGATCGCGAAAGACATGGCATCACTTAATTCAACGAATACTTGGAGATAGACATGTCAAATGTCGGAATAATCGTCGTTCGTGCATGAGAATATGTATGAATGTAGAGAAAGCGTGGTATGCATTCGTTTTATTCTCTCTGTCTATCCCTACGGGTAAATGGCGTGACGGTTTGTTTATTTGATGAATTTTATATTTCGTTATTTACGAGGAAGTTGAAGGTACAGAAAATTGGATTAAAAAATATTTTCTTATACGTTGTTAAAATTGTACCATTTAAATTTGAAAAATGTGTAAAAAAATACTTAAAATTATCTGTGTACTTTGAAACGTTCATAATCGGTTTATGTGAACAATAAATGACTAATCAATTATAACGTTTTGTTAAGAATTGTGATATATTTTCGGCTTCCGGATAGCCCTGTTTTTAAATGTTTACTGTGTTTTACAGGTCCGGGGTTCGCCATTTAAATATCGGGATAACTTACCGACTTGAACTCGCGAAGACAAACTTTAAAAAATCATAGCGATGATAATGCGATGCATAAAAAAAATGATGAAAATTTGGCTTAGATCGACACTTTCGACAGTTTTATTAGAGATTTTTATTTTTTCAAAAAACACCGAATTTTCTCATCGAGAGTGCGATTCGTTTTTGAAGCGGATATATTAAAATTTAAAAGGATCTTCGTCACAAAAGAAAGTATCGAATGAATTCCTCGATTGATGGAATAGACCCTCCGTGTTTTCAAGAAGTCGGTAGCATAATGGGCCCTTTACAAATTAGAATGGGACGTAAAAGAATAGCATTAATATGGGATTTAATATTCCTTCATAAGAACATAGACACATTCTGAAACATGCATACGAGCGTTTGTATGGCGGCATATACTGAAAATTTGAATATTTTGTAATTCTTTTATTACGTTCGTATCATTATTTTGTCTGGGCTGATGAGAAATGCAATCCTTCGGATGAGAGAGAACCATTTTCTCTAATAAAGTAATTAAAATATGCCTTTTTATTTTGCGCTATTCATTTCTCAATTTCAACACAGTTCTAAGTAATAGAAATAGGTAGTCTCGGTATGTTGTAGACCTCTGAAAAAAAAGCACGGATATAAGAGAGACCTTTTTATAAGAGAAAAATGTCCCGGTTCCCTGGGCTTTCTCGTATCCAAGTTCGACTGCAATACAGTTGACCATTTCGAAATTTACTTTACTTAAAGGTACATAAATTAATAACAAATTGATAAATGTTTAATTTTCAACTAACGGGGTAAATCTAAATGAGAACAGGGTAAGTTAACTTTGGACCAGCAAAGATAGATAAATTAGTTTCGAACATATTTCTTTTGGGCAATGAATTATAATAAAATTGAACCAGTTGTGTTGATTTATCGGGACAGTTTATTGAAATACGCTCCGAGATAAGGACTATAAATAAAATTGTATAGAATTTTGAAAATATCAAAAACACTCCTACGTTAAATAAGTTTTTTTTTCAACTCTGTATCGGTTCCAAGAAACATGACAGCATAGCAATAGTTCAAGTGTGGGATTACAATCGATTGCAATAATAATAACAATATTACCACAAACAAATTAAAAACAACGATTTATTTTATTTTATCTTGATTTGGTTGCATTTATGAGCACCCGCCATCAAAAAAAAGTTTCAAATATATTCAAGAACATACAGGATGTTCAATATACCCTGTCACATCCGAAACCGCGATGATCAGTATGAGCAAGAAGACATATTGGCACATGAAAATATTTTTTTAGAACGAATACAATTTTTAAAAAAAATTACCAAAAAAAGCCAAGCGAGAAACGAGGAGGGGGAGGGGGGAGTCTGGTACTGCGCCGCGCTCCCCTCACTTCTCCCCTGCAGAAGTAAGCAACCATTTGTTTTTTTTAAATTTTATTTAAAAAAAATTCTTTGTTTTAAATATTTTTTTAAATGTGCTAATATGTCTTCTTGCCCATACTAATCATCGTGGTTTCGGATGTGACAGGATTTAAAGAACACCCTGTATAACGTGTATTTTTTAATTTAATTGTTTTTTTTTGTCAAAATCTAATTATATAAATTGTACGATCATTATTTTATATGTATACAATAGTATGTCTGTAGTCTGTACCCTTTTATTTGAATCTAAATTAAAACTAATGTCTGAGCACCCGATGACAAACTATTATTTTTAATAATTTCTAAGGACAAATATTTTTATTTTTTTATAATGTATTAATATTGTAAAAACATGCATATTTTATCGAAAAAATAGTAATACGTATATTTTAATCTATAGAAGTAATACGTATTATAGTTACTGTTTTATTAGATTTTTTTCCAAATGGAATTATACGGAGTGGCTTTTCACTGGTACGCTTTTTTCTTATTTTTTAAAATTGAATTTACTTACATATAGAAAACTATAATAAGCCTATAATTTTGGTTTCTTTGTAATTATTATATTATTTTTTTCTTACAATGGCAAAAGGCTGTTTTAAATATAAAAAAAAAATTAAAAATATATTTATGTATTAATTTATGTGTATAGTTATTTAATTTGATTGAAATGAAATAAAAAACCTTGCTGGGAATCGATCTCGGGACTCGGGACCTCGTTCATGGTAGGCAAGCGTGCGTACCACTATACTACGAGGCGAAAGTACATAACATGAAAAATTAACCATCCAGCAACATGGCGATGTCGGTTACGACAAAATTGCTCCACGGTCAATATAAAAAGTGGCCAAAGCTAAAAACACGCCATTTTATAAATAAAGCATGTTTTTCCTTATCTGTGACAAACGGTTATGATTTTTCAGTGCTTCGAGTCAAGTGCCGGAGCTCCCGAAACTATTTCTGGAAGGAAAGAGCTCTGTTTTAGTAAAATATAAAATATTATTTCATATTCCGAGATGCGCACTCATCTTGCGTCTTGCGTCTTGCGTCTTGCGTCTTGCGTCTTGCCTCGCACCAGTCCTAAATTGGTTTTAATAGACTCCACCAAGGGCGTCTCGCAAAAACAATCGAAATACAATAAAAAATAATAGATAAAAAAAAAATCTTCATTTTCTTATCATGTATCTTTTAAATATTTTAAATCTTTAAAACGTGCACAGATTCTTATCGGTCTCGTGGTGGAGTGGTCGGCGTCTACCACACCAGAGTTCTTGGGTTCAATTCCCAGCATGGTTGACACGAAGTATTTATTTTGGAAAGCGTATTTACTAAATATTTCAAAGTCCCTGCACTGGCACCTAAAACGTAATACTGATCATCTTACCTTCATACAGCAAAAACATATCGTGATACGGAAAGCGGAATGATAATAATCAAATATTTTTTTGGCATACGTTTAATCACTTTTTAAAAACTTTATCTGTTTCGTTTTATTTTTATTTTTGATTTATTTTATAACAAACAAAAAACGAAACAGCGCGCACATAAACATTTATAATAACATTAATAAAAACGAAAAAAATCGTCTTTTTCTACTACATGTTTTTGGTAATAGATTCCATTGTAATTTCATAAATAAATTGTTTAACACATAATATGTATCTCTTAAACCTAAGTTTGAATTAAATTTTTATTTGCTTCTTAAATGTTTTTTCCATATTATCTTAATAATTCAATAAAGAAAGCTACTTCATTCGAAATTACAGTAAAAGTACTTAAAACTCACAACTAAGAAGAAAACTTATTTGATTTATTGAAGTCTTTTGAAGTTATAAGTTTCAAACTTGACACTGGCTAGAACACCCCAGTTAAGGGGTGAAAAAAGCCAAAAAAAAACTAAGAAGAAGAAAAAGAAGAAGAAGAAGTTATAAGTTCAGTACCGGAAACGTAGCTTAAATACTTTTCATATAAATAAATTTATCGTATAATAGTACCTAGGTTAATCCCCTACAAAAGTTGTTATATAAAATGACATATTATGAAAAGTAACGATTTAATTTGTATTTTTATTGCGTATGTAACTCACAAAGTCTAGTTAGAAGTCGTTTTGATTTCTATCACTCTTCTACAAAACCGCATTTAGATTTTAAACTATTTCTTTCCTTTATTGTTTCTTTAACTATGGTAAAAGAAGAAGAAGTATAAAAAATTGAAAATTGTTTTCAGGCGTTGCTTTGTAGGTGAATTGGTTCAGCCGGATGAATCTTACCCGCATGATAAAGGTTTCGGCTCTTTAACTTCACAAAAGTCAACAGATGGAAGACTTAAGGAAATGTGGATGTTCAAACGTAGGCAGAATGGTGAAAGTTACAGTGTGTGAAGTGGCCACTTAAACCAGCTAATGACAGGTCATAAGCCCTGAGAATGTCTAGACTTCCATATTTCCTTCTCAAAAAAGTTTTCCCTCTCTCGTGCAACAAATTTAAATTTGATCTTTATCACCTATACACCTAGACGCAATTATACAATGTGAATACACCACATATGGCTTATTATGCATTTGGAGCTTTTTTAATAAAGTATGGGTAGTACCACAGCTTGCACACCGTATATCACACACCGCATCTGTGGACATAAGTCTCCTTGGCGGTGCTTACGTGCACGGAAAATTTTCTCTAAGAAAAGCTGCCCGAAGGAGCTCTCTGTAATCTGGTAGCCTTAGCATCTTTGTGCTGAAAGAAAGTAATCCAGAAGTACATAATATGTACTTCATTGGATCGAGAAAAGAGGGAAGTGAATTCTCCACTGACTGGGATTAAATTGATTGGACATAATCCATTCGCCGAAATGATTACAAAACTTTTTGAAAGCCTTCAAATTCTTTTTGGAAGCCACCAGATTTGTATATCTGACAGGACCTATAACAGGGCTACGGATAGTAGCGAGAAGCTCCATTCGGTAAGCATAGAGGTAGTACCACAAATAAAAAAAATGTTTTGAGTTTAAATATGTGTGATTCAACAGCGTGTTCGTATATTATACTCGCACGTACGTGCCACCGCTGCGACCACGTGTTTTCAAATATTTGAACATTAATTAAATGGTAATTGAAATCCGACCAAGAATGTTCTGGTATTCAAATTCTAGAAAAATATCCTAACGCCATCTTCAATCGTGCGTTCTTTATACATTTAAGTTATTATTATTAGATATTATACTCGAGATCGTACATATTATATTGGACTATTATCTATCACATGATACCTACATTTATGTCTGTCAATGAACACACATACACATTCGAGCGAATATACAAATCGTAGGAAAATAGATTTTTATTGTGAGAACCAAAAAATCTCAAATTAAATTGATTTTAAAGTATGTATGTAAAGATCGCGATACATATTTTTTTTAGTATAATGAATATGACAGTCGCCACCGCACGGTTAATTGAATTTACAAACTGGCGTCCAGGGTTTGATTCCCGCCAGTTGAAAGGCAAAATCTTTAAAAGTCGGAAAAAGAAAGACAAGTTATTTCTCAATTGGTCTGGAGTTTGTATATTTTTCATAACTTCCTTCCATATCCTGCTGAGAAGTCTCTAGAATAGAGGCTTGGCGATTGACACTTAAACAATTAAAAAAATATATAAGTATAATCGTCAAATAAAAACAATACTTACATTCATTCGTACCCCAGCATCAAGTTATTTGACATCTTAGATACGAGTATAAGACAATTATATATTTTTAGAATAATAATGTTTGTGAAAGCAAATTGTTTTACCAAATCCCAAAAAGAACACTCCCACACCACCAGAAGTCAAAATAGAGGATGGGTCATGGGGTCTATCGCAAACTCTAAATTCGGGCAAAGAAATTTCAGGTTTCTGGGCCCCAAAATACTCAATATGTTACCAAAACATTGCAAAACCATGACCCGGATTCAATTTAATAAATTTGTAAAAATATGGTTCCTGGGTTTAGGTCGAGAAAAATCGGAAAATTGACTCAAAATACATTCTTAAATAATACATTAATATTGTATGACTGTCTGGTAAATTAACTAGTAGGTAGTAATGTTAATGTTTATTTTTGCATAAAAATGTCTGCCTTAAAACAGGTTGTACCTAGTTAGGCAGACCAGACATGATCCAGAGAATTCTATTACCTAAGTGTGTATGTAGTAGATAAAGTAATTGTTATTTTGTTAATAAGCTATGATTATTATTATTATATAGTCTAGTCGCTAGTGTGATATCACAGCCATACAAAAGATAATAAAACTATGGACTTTTCTAATATTTTATTCAATTTTTTGGTTATATAAAAACAATATTAAAAAAGAATCGTGAAACGACCGTATTGGTTTTGTCATTGTTTGGTACTTTTTAAGTGATTTTAATAAAAAATGTTTACTCCTGTGTTGTTTTCAATAATATCAATAAAATAATATATATTTATCATAATATATACGGCCAAAACCAATTACAACAGTTATATAAAGAAACATACATACAAGAAACTGAACAAAAAGAACATGAAACTATGTAGCAAAGACAAACAAGAGTAATAAAATAATGCTACACAATATGGTAAAAATGCAGGTATCGATAGACTTCACACTCTGGGCAATGAGTACCAGGACGTTGGTGACTCATTGCACATGAAATTTAGTGCATATAGAACGGCTCTTCTCCTGTATTTCATTGGTAATAGTTCTAGATAACTATTTGTTACAATTGTTAAAAATTGTTTAAACATCTTTATTGCTGTTTTTTTTTCTTTTTCTTTTTCCTTTTCTATAATAATAAAAATAAGGTTTTTTTTATTATTATTTTTATACATAAATATATACTATTTACTTAAGTATTAGTTTAAAATATATTTTTTTTATCGTTTATTGTAATTTAAAATTGTTTACTTGGTTTTTTTCCTCTTTTTAATTATCATTTTTTATCGATAATTCTATAACTGGTAATATTTCTTTTTTTTTAAAGTTCACCTTTTTAAGACTTTCTTTTTTTAAAAATTATAATATTGTTTTAAATGCTTTGTATTATTATTGTTTTATATACTTATAATTATACTTACATGTATGTATATTTAACTGTTTTTGTAACTAATATGTAAAAGGCACTAAGTGCCGTTTATTTCAATAAAATAAAAATAAAAATATATTTATAAACACGATTTTGATAATAATAATAATAATATTTGGCTGATTTATTTAACGTCATTTTTGTGAAAAATCACCTCAAGGTCGTTTTACAATTGTAAACTTAAACTTACATTCTAACCAAGCTAAAGTGACATATTATATTTTCTGATTTAAAATTGAGAGTATGATAAACTAAAGAAGTGAAATTTTAGTTGGGATCTGAACTGGCTGGGACTGTCGATGATTCGTAAGTTTGAAGGCAATCGGTTCCAGGCAGAGGGGCCGGCAACGGCAAAAGCACGATCTCCGAATCTAGTGTTTGAGGAGCGCCGGATTTCGACAAGGTTTCCTCTGCCCGAATCAAATGCCGAAACATATAAAACTTTGATTTAAACCACGCCAATCCATCTTCATCCCACGCTGTTTTAGTGGTGAAGAGATCTGCGAAAAGCCGGAAACGTATCCCAAAGAGTTTCACGTCGCGTGACGAATTGACTAATCTACACATTCTGGACATTGGGGCATAAAAATATTATTTATTTATTGGTTTTATTCAAGATGTTGTTCACATCTAATATGCATTACTAGATGTGAACAAATAATAAAGACGCGATCTTTCATTACGCTCATGTGATTTCTTCTCGAAGCTTTTATTTTCCATGTTTTACAATGTGACGTTTGAATGGATAATGTATGTGTGCGCGCGCACGTGTGAGGGTGGGGGTGTGCGTGTGTGTGTCTGTACTGTAGAATCTCAGCCGTCGCATTATTTGTACCACACCCCGCTTTGTTCCTCCAATACATAATCTCATATCGTTATTATCCTCGCTTCAGTAATCTTCATGCATCGCGACGGTAAATTACCGGTATAGTCGCCATATTAAGACGGAAACAATTTTATATTTGAGAAATAAGACAATATCCCATTAAGAAAACCAAAAAGTAATAATCCATTATTATTTTGCGATGTTATTTATGAATTCTCTTACAATGCTTTGGCGTAAAAGGGCTTAATTTATGTATTTCTATTCGCATACTTTGACGGGTATTACATCAAAAACGGAAACGTTTGTTTTTTTTTCTTAATTTAATTAAGTATATGCAACAACCATAGGGAACAGGAAACCAAAATGACACAAATAAACTACAACGACAGCAAAATAAAATGTTGAAGCTAGTATATGACCTCCCTTATCTAACACGAACTAAAGAGCTCTTAAAAAAACTAAACAATTAAAAGTTAATGAACCTTTTCATCTAGAATCTTTAAAATTTATTCATATGTTAGCCACTGATATTATTGTAGACAAAGAACTTAAACTTGAAAAAAATTGTAATAAACATGGACATAATACAAGAATATCAGAACAATATCATATACAATATTTAAAAACAAGACAAGGACAATCGAGACTGAAATTATACAATAAACTACCAGATAAAACTAAACAAAAGACTCAGACAAACTTTTCAAATGGCGCACATAAATATCATTGTCAACAACAGAGTATAAATAAGAAATGATCTATTATTTTTGTAAAATGAATGTAATAATCCGTAATGGTAAATAAATAAATTTCAAATAAAAAAAATAAATAAAAAAAGTAACATTTTAACAATATTCGAGTTTGTTTTTAGACAAAGATCGGATTTGAGCCCCTCGAGAGCCATTAAGATTAACAAATTACAACAGGGATGAAGAATACCTCGAAGAAGGGAATATAAAAGTCTGGGCAATTACAGAGATAATGACCTGTCATTGGCTGGTGTAAGTGGCCACTTTACACACTGTGTAACATTCACCATTTTGCTTATGTTTGAACATCGATGTATCTTCAATTCTTCCATTTGTTGATCTTAGTGAGGTTAAAGAGCTGAAACCTTTATTGTTGGAAAGAGATTCATCTGACGGAATTATTTCACATACTAGGCAACGCCTGAAAACAATTTTTCAATTTTCATACTTCTTCTTGGACCAGTTGGCTTCGTTACAATATTTGAGTTTGTCCAAATGTTTGTATGCAGAAATAGCGAAAGACCGAGAAAGATACAGCATGACCAAATTCAACAAACACTTGAAGATGGACATTTTAAATGTCGGAATAATCAGCGTGTGTGCATAAGAAGATGTATGAATGTAGAGGAAGCGAGGTCTATAGGCAAAGACTGAGTGATATGGCGTTATATCCTCTATGCCTATCCTTACTGGGATTACTAATATTACTCGTAATTATTAAAAACAATATATTAGTGTCACTTCTGATTTTTCTTAGCCGAACTAGTTTTTAATTAGGTATTAAAAGAAGAACACATAATTTATTTATGAAGTTTTGAGATATTTTAAGTATATTTTGAAAATTCAAAGTCTCGGAAACTAAATGAGTTACTTTTCCTATTATTATCAAAATGCGATAACTGGTTTGCACTTAAAACAGTCGAGTTAGTCGAGTTAGTTACAAATTAACCGAATTAAAAACCAGGAAATAAGCGACTATTTTCAACGTGACATTTTGCACCACAAAAAATGCAATCAACTTAATTGATTATATTACTTAAAATAAAATAAATAGGTTAAAAACCGCTCGAGTTTTTTCCTAGTGTAAACGCACCTTTATAAAAATAAAATCACTTTATAATTTTGACAGCCGACTTCAAATTTGGAATGTCGTACGTCGAGCGCCGCTTTAAATGTCAAAAATATTCGATTGTATTCCATATTTTAAATCTCCATATTGTTATTATTATTATTGTCTATGGGACGGGCGAAAAGCGCGCATTCGATTATTCTCAACATTTTGAGGTTATGTGCTCGTCGCGAGAACCTTCCAGAAATCGAGTCTTTAAACAAAGTTATGTTAATAATTCATTAAAAAACAAATACTTTTAAAGTTCATATAAATAATATGAAACAAATCAAAATATTATATAAAACCAGCGAAAGACATACATAATCCTAGATTGGAGTAATATCAATCAAATGTATTTCAATATTTCAAAATGCGTAATTTTATCTTTCACTAGAGCATTGCGCACTGTATACCACAGACGCGCAATGGGTGGCCACCAACTCATCCGTGTTTCAACAATTAAGGATCTTGGGGTTATCTATGAAAGCAGATTGACTTTTCTTGCTCACATCGAGAGAACATGTGATCTTGCACTAAATATGTTGGGTTTTATTCTCCGAACTGGAAGGGTTTTTGAGAATCCCCGTACACTCAGAATTTTGTACAACTCGTTGGTTCGCTCGAGGCTTGAGAGTGCATCGGTGATACGGAATCCGCACGAAGCGAGATACTACCTCATGTTGGAGAGGGTTCAACAAAAATTCTGAGGTATCTCTACATGAGGGAGTATGGGAGTTATCCGTGGCTCTATCCCACTGGGTTCCTCTTGGGTATGCTTGGGACCAATAGTTTGCAACTTAGAAGGGATGGGTCTACACTGACCCATTTTTTCAGACTGTTAAGGGGTTTCATCGATAACTCGGCCATTTTAGAGAGTATCAATGTTTATGTTCCTGATGGCTATCACCGACAGCGTCAGCACAGACTGTTTTACCTCCCGGTTTCCAGAACCAACCTGCCTCTGGTCATGCCGATTGGAAGAGCAGTCAAGCAGCTGAACATTATCACTTTGGAGGTCGACATCTTTCACATTAGTGAAACTATGTTTAAGAGGCAAAACCTCTTGCTATTAGAGAGTATTATACCTTAATAGTGTCGAACCATTGCTCAAGAGTTCTTGGTTTGATATAAAGTTCCAATTTAACGTCTCAAATCATTTGATTTTTGTTATGTTACTTTGTGAATAAATAATTTGATTTGTTTGAATTGTTGAATTTGAATAATTACCCCTATTTTCCTTTCCACACCCAGTGGTGAAAAGGGCACTGCATTTGTAAACCAAATGCCGCGTATTTCGATCATCTGCAAGATGAAGGTAAGGTAATTAGTCCTACGCTTCAGGTGCCAGTCAACGAACAATGAAATATTGCAGTTAAAACAACCCTTAAAAATTAATATATCACGTCCACCATGTGAGGGTTGATATTCTGAACGCTATCGTAGGAGCCATTTTTTAAGAATATGAAAAAAATAAATTTAATCAAACTAACCAATAATGGTGTACAACAACCCTTGCGTGAACTTCAAAAACAGGGATATGACATACAAAGCCACTTAACGAATTCATTTAAATAATAAATGGAAAATACGAAAAAAAAAATAGTTAGAAAACATAAAGCGTTTGAATTTAATAACTTGTAATATGGTAACTTAAATTATTTTTGTTTATATTAATTATAATGTAAGTTATAACTAGTTGTATATATTTTTTAATAACTATCTACATAAATACATTACATTAAATTATACAAAAGGGTTCGTTAGATCATAATTAGTACGTAAATTACCTCCACGAATGCGTTCAAAATTCTAGGAATCGAACCTATGGCCTCACGGATAGTTTGCGATGACGCCAATCACTTTATTACGAAAGGGCTTATCTCCAATCGATTTTTTTTCCAGGGTACTGATTCTATTTTACACACATAACTGTATTCTTAATTCACCTGGACTAACGATTTAAATATCACCCGTCTTTAATTTATGCATAAAATAAATAACAATGAAGTTCCGTTTTTCTTGTTATTTTTTTGAAAGTATTCATTATTTTAAAAGCACTCCCTTCACATATCCAAACACCGTTCTAAAGATCGCGGATCTCCCTATCCACGGTTTTCCTGTTATTTATTTATAATTTTAGAAACCGGAAATTCAATTGAATAAGTTTGGAAAATTATATGTAAGGTGTCAGATATTGTCATTCTTCCTCTTACCTTCCGAATTAAATATTTCACCTAGAAACCTAATACAAAATTTCCTTTCCCACACTGAAAACCATAGAAATAATTATGGTTTAACCCGCCATGCCCAGAATTCTCAGGTCTACCAACAAATATCTAAGCATTGATTTCTTTGATGTCACGTTACCTTTTGTTGTCACAATGGAAATATTTTGTGCTGCGAACTTATTCTCAATCGTAGACCACCATGTTGCTGGGTGTCTGCCTTTACCTCCAGGTTTAGCTGGGATGTCGAGCGCTCTTTTTACTGAATAGACTTCATCTCTACGCATGACGTGACCATACCATCTCATCCTGTTTTCATTCAGCTTTTCAGCTATCGGTTCCACTTTGAACAACCTTCTGATATACTCTTTGCGTGTTACGCCACATGCCCGTACTGGGCGTATATGTTTATAAATAAATTGAAATCGCATATTGCAGATCGTACCCATGCATTAAAAAAAAAAATGGCAGCCATTAATGTTGCATGTACCATCTTCATATTATAAAAAAAGGATGAAAAAATAAGCGTATTGCAACTCCGCCGAACTCTAGAAGGCCTACAGTACGTAGGTACTTTTCCCGCCGACATGAACGACTGTCTCACCAATTTTAAAATTTTTATTTGAGGATTGCAACACCGGCTGTACGCTGGTAGTGGTGGTACTGCGCGCGCACTGTAACAATGCGAGTCGTGAAAATTAACATTATACGGAGTAATTAATTCTGCTTTTCGTATTGAGAACTTTTGTGGTCGTTTTTTTGAAATTTAAATGAATGTCTCCGCCCACGATGTTCCGTTCTTATTTTGAAACGGAGTGTTCTATTATGCTATGGCGGATGGTGGGGGATCGTGAACACGCAAGGTCGCGATGACGTCACACTTTTTCACATCTCTAAATCTAATAATTAGAAATGGAAGTAATTAAACTTTATATGGGTTTTTTTCGAAGTAAACTCATTCATGAATGGTTTAAAAAAATGAAATAAAATTGCTGTCTTGAACGCTGACACCCACAGACCCACATAATGTGGATATGTTTGTATTCATCCAACTTTAAACAATCATCGTAAGCGGATGAAACTTAATTTATTTCAACAGAGAAAACGAATTATGGAAGTCTAGGCATTTACAGGGCTTATGACCTGTCATTGCCTTGTTTTTATCCTAGTTGGTTTCAAATTTGAATCTTAAAATAAATATTTAGGTAAATCATAAGAACGCAAATATAAAAAATAAAAAAAATAATAACTGTCGTGTTTTTGTCAAAATGGATTGTTTTACCATATATTTAATATATTAAAACTCCTTTAATTTTTTTTGCAACTGCTGTTTAGAATTTCGATATTACCAATACGTAAAATGATGGATAACCTATTCGAGAGGAAAGTACAGAAGTCTAGGCATGTTCAGTGTTTATGACCTGTCATTGGCTGGCTTAAGCGATCACTTTACTTTCTGTGCAGCATTCAACATGTTGCCTATGTTTCATCCTTTTGCACACGAGACCAATTTGAAATTGGTATATTTTTCGAAACATTTTTATTTTGAGTAAAATGGGCAGTGCCCTATGCACCACTGGGTGCTGAGAGTGAAATTTTTATGGTGATTTATTATATGTAAATGCATCCTGGGCATAAATGAAAAATATGTATTTTTATGTGTAAATATCTAACCGCCTCGTAGTTTAATGCAAGAGGTTTTGGGTTCGCTTCCCGACATGGTTGACGTAAAACATTTATTTAAAAATGAGTTAGTCAAATGAGATAGTCGCTGGACTGGCACTTACAGCGTGAGGCTGATCATCTTAACGATCATGTTACAAATTTGTTGGTTTACTTCTTTGAGCAGTTTCCTGTACACTTGATGCATATTTAGTTTTTTTTTTTGCATTTTACATTAGGTATACATAAGTTATAAATACAAAATTAAAACACTATTACATAAAAACAGAAAAAAATCCACAAAGGCATGGCCTATGTGTGGGAACACATTTTATTTTTAATTTCAACAAAAGCTACTGGAACAATACGTTAGATATAATAAAACTAAAAAAATGGTTGTCAGTATTTTTTTGTTTATATGCGGGGCTACTCACAGAGGCCATATAAGGCAATGAAATAGGCTCTCTTCCTCTCTCTTGCTCCTGTCTCGCTTCCCTAGCTCCCGAAACAACAGTTATGTTTAGTGATCCCCATTTTGCGAGTACTTGCTGTATCAAAAGTCTCCTGAGGTCAATTTAATCTTCCAAGAACAAGTCTATGTAGAGAACATCACTGTTCATATAGTACACGGCCACAGTAATATAAGAAGGAGCTTTTACCTGACATATGTACCATTATGTGTGGAAAAAGATGATGATGATGATATTAAATAAAATATTAGACAGGTGATAAACAAATGGGTAAAAGTTACACGGGAATATATAGATTTCAGAAAAGTAATAAAACAAAGCTTAAACGTGTAAAAATCTTATTATACTTTTAAATTGATTGAGGCGGTTGGTGCTCCAATTACCAATGCAGTGGCCTATGCACCATTAGACGTGGAAAAGAGATGATGATGTTATTTTAACAAAAAAACATTAGAAAGGTAATGAATTAATGGGTAAAAGTTACACACGAATGTTTAGATTTCAGAAAAGTCATAAAACAGCGCACAAATATGTCAAAATCTGTTTTATACTGTCTAAGATCTAGATTTCAGATTTATTGATGCGCGAGGGAGACATAATACATTATTATAAGGGGGCCGGCAACGAGATAAAACGAGACGCATTATATCGACCACACCCATAAAAAACTGGTTTTAAGATATTATATTATTGTCTAAAAAACCAAACATTGTAACAAACATTTTTGTTAATTGGGGCATCGACTATTTTTAATGTTACTTTATTTTTACAATTTGATTTTATGCTTTACATGTCATAAAGGCGGTAAACGAAATGCTTCGGGCGATTGAAAAAAATATAAGGATTTTAATTAATCTACAATACGGGAGGTGTAAAATTTTATTGATTCCGAGGTGCGGGTTCGACGTCCGCTCCTTAGCAATTCAATTTTATTTTTTAAAGATATTGCTTTTTACCAAATACCTACAAAGACATAGGATAATAAATATTTACATCATATTAAGAAATGAACCGGGTTGTGGTCCCGTGGTAGTATCGTGGACTCGCGAACTAAAGGCCAGAGGTTCAAATCCCACTCTGTTAAAAAGCGAATAAAAATATTTCTGATTTTACAAATGCAAAAAAGAATACTTTATAATATTCAACTGGCGGTTTTATTTAAATTGTTGATTTCGGATGAGCTTTTAATTTTAAAAGTGCAATATCTCGCAACTAAATTAAAGCTAATTGTTAGCTTTGGCCAGAAATCCGAAGATGATTTTCGTTTTTTTTTTATAACGTTTATTTTATAAAAGTATTCAAAAAGCGGTGTAATGGTCAGCGTTTTTGCCTAACAAGCGAGAGACCTCGGGTCCAATTCATGGTTGACATAACTTGTGAATGATTAAACATCAAATGATGTGTAAAACGGTTTAAAAAATCTAATACAGTTTTTTTTAATTCAACCTAATTAGGTGTTTTATGTAATGCTTAAGGTTGCAATAATTTTCGAAATGAAAATTATGTTTGATATCACGTGTTCATGTTTATTTGACGTTTAATCATCAGTGTGGCCATATATGAAGCAAAGTGTAAACGTATGCAAAAAAATAAAAATCTGCAAATTAATCACTCTCTCCGATAACGACCGGTAATCCGGATGACTGGAATTCGGATAAACAAAGTTCTAGTGTATATTTTAAAAAAAAGCAATCAAAATAAAAAACGTAAAGAGAAAAATAGAAAAGACTTTCAATGCGTATGAGATGGTAATGATAATTATAATGGCCCTTTTGACATGTCAGTTTCCAAGCGTTTATTTAAAAAAAAATCTTTTTCGTGTTGAATCTATCAACATTTGCACCCTAAATATTTTTAAATCCAAGTTTTTTGGGCCGTTATTTATTTGTATATACGGCAATACGTTTTTATAAAAATAATTTCATTTGGTTGATTACGATGTATTCCGGATTTTTATTAATGACTCTTCTTAGCATTTTCTACTGCGAGTACTTGACCCAAGTTACACGTTCTCCTAAACTAAATATAATATAATATTCTCCAAAGTTAATTACGTACAAACAACTAGAATTGAAACACTTTTTATCGGAGCTAAAACAAGTTTAAATTCTAAACACGACCGCTCTAAGAAATTCTACAAATAACTAACAGGGCTGAGTAAATAGTAAATTGACTAATTCAGTAGTATGTTTTAAAAATGATATATATACAAAAATAATAAAAATTCAGATAAATATTTTTTTTGTTTGTTTTTGATTTTGATATTTTATGAATTGTTTATTTTACACCCAAAGAGCTGCCACATATACATAATTATTACAAGTTACGAATTTTAAGAAATACGTACTATCTACCTAAAAAATCAAATTACACGAATTAAAATTGTCGTTATAGAAATTAATACGAAAGAAAAAGAAAAAAAAAGTTGACAAAAAAACCCAGTATTTACATAAACAAAATTAGATTTTAAACGTTACTATAAAACATTCTTCGACTCCTCGTAAGACTGATCATCTTACCTTCTTGCACCAAAAAATGAAATAAGGTGCGGAACGATGGTGAATTTTTATAAATATGTCTATAAAATTATTTGGTTGGCTTTACTTTATTTTAATTGACCGAGTGCGTTCGATCTTCAGGACTGGCGGGAAAGCGCTCGTCGGCGTCGGTCAAATTAAACAAATAAAACTAAAAACAGCTAATCATGATGGGGAAGATCGGGGGAAAGCGTGAAGTTGGAAGGCGACATGTGTCCTGGCTGAGGAACATCCCAGACTTTTTTAAATTTTTTATTTTATTTTTTTATATGGGAGTTGCATTATTTTTTACCTTGCATATAATATACAAGGTTAACATTTCAAAAAAATAGATTTTTCTGCAGTCAAATTAATTTAAATTTTAGCATTTTTTTTGGGATCAGGAAGGATATTCTAGAGTGGGCTAATCAAGAACTCAGCATTTGCTCATGTGGACAGGAAACCACTGAAAACTTTTCAGGAGAAGCCGGCCTGTTGACAGTTAGTAGTCAACCGGCCTTCCGTTCCACTAGAAGAGTGTTCGGCATTATGTTCCCTACTTTGGTTTATTTTACCAATTACCTGCACTTTATTGACCATGTATAATACTACATCTTGTGTGAGTTCCTTATTACCTATCACCGATATAAAGATAATAATATTATTTTTCCTTTCTTAGAGAGTAGTGATGGGTTTTGGCAACCCTGTCGTGTAGAACTACTAGATTCTGACTGGTAAAAAATATTTCGGAAGCTTGCACGATTCTGTGTATCTTTTTCCGCGTGTAATTACTTATTATCGATCACTCGTACAAGCATATGTATGTGGACGTATTGGTGGACGAAAGGGTAACACGATTGCTTTTAGACTATCCAATTGTGGATCGATACACTGCTTCTCTTGTTCAGTAGCTTCAGATGTATTATAATGAAGAAGTTCAGAGCTACTGGAAATTGGAATTAAAAAAAATGTTTTTTTTTGTAAAAGTTTGGTCATTTCATTGAAATAAAAAATAAATAAAATGTAAATAAAAATAAGTTACTTTAAACTAAGTTGCAAGTTTACTCGGATAAACCAATGGTGGAGTGCTGTGATAGATTTTCGGTTTCCGGAAAGCCATCTCACCAATCAGTAGAACTCTCCGACGGAAAATTGTGACGACACGTGCGGAGTAATTTCAAAATTACAAAACAATAAAAAATTACAATGCTGATAATACAACACTTAACTATTTTATTTTTTTGCTAAGTTTCATAAAAAGGTTTCTTCAGTTAAGTTCAATGCCGGAATACGGCGTTAATTGGCAAAAAAATACATAAAAAGTACGTACTTTTTATACTTAAAGCAGCCAATGACTGGTCATAAGCCCTGTAAATGCTAAGGCTGCCACATCCCCTTCTCAAAAAAATTTCCCTTACTGTTGTAACAAATTTAGAATTAAAGATATTTACAAATAAATAAATAGAATGTTTGAATTGATTTTAACCGTATTTCAGGACACTAAGACGCACCCCAATTTTTGGTTGAATTTTCAGAGTAAAAAAATGCGTCTTATGGTCCAAAAAATACGGTAATAAAAAGTTTACCAGAAAATTGAATTCAATTTAGTTGTTAAATTAATTTAATTATTTATAATAAAATGTTAGTTTTTTTACACGCATTTACGTATTTGCATTTTGGTCAAAACTTCGCGTCAGTACATTTAATGATGACTAATAAATGTATATTTATAGTATAGGATAGTTTTTTTCCACATCACATCTTCACATAAATCATTTCCATGGCGTATCTTCGTTAAGACATAAAATGGAAAAAATACAATGAATTAATAAATATAATTGATGATTGAATCTCCAGCCAGACGGATAGGACGAGAAGTATTGAGAACGGATAGAATAACTTTTATTGTAGGAAATAGTTCAATAAAACAAAGAATGTGACCATTGGTAGTTTAGACTTAAAATGATTTGTTGATAGGTGAACTTGGCATAACCGGTTTCGGGGAAGTACTTACCTACTACCTACTGACAACTACCACAAAACGAACAGAGACGAATTGACTATCAATTTGAAACTAACTATTAATAAAATTGCCATTTCATCAGCAAATGACCATAGAAAAAAAAAGTTAGAAATTAGAATTAGATTTTTTTACTTAAAAAAAACTTTTTGAAACACTAAAATGAAACATTTTATAGCCTGTAATAATTTTAAGTACCTTTAATTATTTATTATTATTAAATCAAATTTTGAATCGGTCAACTACATTATGAAAATACCCCTCCTCCACTCCTTTAAAAGAGAGAAATTAAAAAAATATATATTTATAAAAAAAAACAAATGGTTGCTTACTTCTGTAGGGGAAAAGTGAGGGGAGCTCCCCTGCAGAAGTAAGCAACCATTTGCTTTTTTTGATATTTAATTTTTAAAATTTTATTCGTTTTAAAAAAATATTTTAGTGTGCCAATATGTCTTCTTGCTCATACTGATCATCGCGTTTTCGGATGAAGCAGGGTTTAATAAACATCCCGTATAATCACTTTGTGAAGCGCCCTTGAGGTATTATATTACGAAAATGGCGCCATATAAGTTCATAATAATAATTCACTCTATTTCCTCATTCCTTAACCTTCTTTCTCTTTTTTCATCTGTCTTATGTAATATATTATTTTTTTCTGTTAACTGCGTAAAATGTTCTCTTATTATATTTGTGAAAAACTTAAACTGGGTGCATGTACTTTTTTAAAAATTTTATATTTTTATACAACAACTGTTGTTTTATCCAAAAAAAAAACTTTTTTTTAAAATTCATTTTTTAAATTTATTAATAACAAATTAAAATACAATCTTACAACTAAATACATTTTTTTACAATAATCAAATACATGTATTTACATTAACGTTTCCCATTACGTAAAAGAAATAAACAATTCTTGTGTACATAATGGGGAGAATAAACGAAATATCAATATTCTCATACTCATATGTTGCATAAAGCACTGGATCAGTACACTGCATGCAACATATTTATTAAATACACCGTTTAAAGCTTAATTAAAGTCGATAAATCTTATTTTTTTTTACAATGTGTAACACATCTTCAAAAAATGACCACTAAATATGTTTGTTTTTAAGTTCGGTAGAAGTTCCTTAACGGGGTCTCAGCCGACTATCCCGCCAAATACTCACATAATAGTTGGAGCAGTCAGAAGAAACCTTCGTAAATATAAGCCTTGTTTACAATAAACTAAGGAATGAAAAATATGGGCGATTCCAATTTTTTATATGAATAAGAATTAGCATGTCATGGTTTGTTCTCGGTGTCATATAAAGTTTTGCCGCGACCAACATTTGTGTACTTTCAAAGGGTCTCGTGTGCACAAACTATAAGGATTACATAATATCTATAAATGTATCTGGATAACCCGATTTGTCGACTATCGGAAATAGTTTGTGGCGAGCAACTGGGGGTTGCAAATGACGTCACAGCGCTGCGCGTGGGGGTCTGAATTTGGACTTGTGTGGGCACGGCGCGTGCTCAGTTCTGTAGTATCCCCGGAACGAGTTGGTCGATTTCAGTTACCGTCGACCAATTTTCCATAGGTAAGCCAACAATTTCGATGAATGAATGTTATGTATAGCGTAATTTTTTAATTTTCTTTCTGACAAACAAAAAAAAGAATCACCCAATAACGTGAGTGATGTAGGTACGTAATTTTGCATTCGCGAAATAAACATCTGACGGGAGTATTGAGAACTCCCTGTATGTATTAAGGCTTCAAGTATGATGCAGGTAAATAATTTTAAAAAATAAAGTATAAAGTTTAATAAATACATATGTACATTTTTGAATAAGTTTAATTCCTAGTACGGGCCTCGTCGAATATAGAGCAACTTTGACAATCAGATTAAATTTTAAATTTCGAATAGTCGGAATAGTGGAGCAAGTCTACCGACTGCGGCCGACCAATCAGAGAGGACAAATGATCTAACTCGCGCGTTCCAAATGTAAAAACAACATTCAAATCTGGAATTTCGAATGTTCATTTATTGCAATATTTGAATATTTTAACGACGCGTTCTGTTATTAATTTATTCTTATTTTAAACTTGATCTACGCTTTTTTAGTATGTGAACACACGCTTATAGACAAAAACGTTAACTTAACGCTTTTTAATACTTTTTTTTACATGTTTTATTTTTTATTGACATGTTTTTGAACAATAATTAATTTGACCTTCAAAGTAGATAACGTTTTTAGTTTTAAGTAATCCATTTACTCTATTTTGGCAATCTGATTATATTTATTAAAAGGATTTAGAACTTGAAATCTGAATGTTAAAGAACTACTTTCTTTAGCTAGAGTTTTATAGTTTGGGAGTTATGTTCATTTTTAAATTTTAATGAGATTTTTTCAAAATGTGACTTTTAGGCATTTAGAACTGAATTTTTTTCATTATTTTAGTATTTTTTTATTATTTTTTGGTGGTCATAAACATTTGTGATTAAAATACGTCTGAACTTCCCTCAAACTACGGTTAAAAAATAAGATATTAAGCTTTAAAAAAAAAAAGCTTAACGATCAAATTCGACTTGAAATAAAAAAAAAACTACGTTGTTTCAATAATTTATTCTACCCTAAGTTAGTTTTCTAGTTTGTCACCTTTCTAACGGTACAAATTTGTATTCTGAAAATTGCTAACTTAAAACAAATACATAATTATTTGTAATTGTTGTGTAAACGCACACATATGTAAACACAAGCAGTGTTTGAAGCGGGTTGTGGTCTCGTGGCTAGTATCGCGGACACGCGGATCAGAGGTTCGAGGTTCGAATACCGCTCTACCACAATTTGATTCCCATTTTCTAATGGTGAGTTATTTACAACTCCTCGAAAAATGCCACTAAAATATAAATATTTGGGTAAATGATGAGAACGCAAATATGTTCGTATTTTTCTAAAAAAATAATTATATGTTAACTGTAATCAAACGTAAAACGAATAAAATATCACAAGGATTAATGATAAAATTAGCAAAAAAAATCAAGGCAAAAATCTGCTTGGAAAACTCCTTAAAAAAATATTATTATAATTAGACAGCATTTTTAAAGCAAATAAAAGAATAAATAACCAGTTAAGAAGCAAACGAATATAACTTATGATTAATTTAATAAATGAATGTGAAAATGTTCTGTTAAAAAATAATTGTACATATTATTGAAAACTTATAAGTTGTACATATTACCTGCATTAATGTGTGTACCAGTGCTGGATACAAAAAGCACACGTTTTGATAGAATTTATACCAATTTTACATTCGGTGTGTACGCCAGTGTGAGTGTGAGTGTGTACGGTGAGATTAATACCAGTAATTACCGATAGAGGCGCAATCTCGGTTTAAATTTCGAACAATCGAAACGAGTTTGAAATTTGAATTGAGAAGCCCACGTTCTTTTATTCGAATTTGGAATTATTCCACAGTTTGTATGGTCTCGTATTAATATACCTGACATGCTCTGAATTACTCTCATTAGGGACTCCAGAAAGGGACGGAGCGTTCGCAGGCGGTCTGCGCGTGCAGAGGGCGAACAACAAGCAACGAGCTTTATACACATCACACCGGAGAAGTTAAGGCATTTACACGGCTTTTGACTTGTCGTTTGCCGGATAAAGTGATTATCTCGCCTTCATCATTACACCGCAACACACCGACCACAGTGTATTTTTTCTTATATATTTTTTTGTGAGTTGTGAGTTAGAGCGCAGATTTTATTTTATTTATTTATTTGCGGTTTCACCTTTCACATAATTGCAATAAAACCAGTGAATAAAAATGTAACAAAAAAAAACATAATATTAAAAAAGAACAAAAACATCGAGAAAAATATACAATGGTAAATAGTATGTATATAAAAAAATGTAATCTGTAACAAATATAAATATTTACATTTATTTATAAAAGAAAGATATTTTAAAGAAAATAGCAATTTTTCATGTCAACCATGTCGCAATCGAGCCCGGGACCTCTTGCACGGTAGGGTAGAAACACGCTGACCATTTGACCACGAAGCAAAATGTGACTGTCTAGACTTTCTTTAAAAGATTCCCAATTATCTGTTTAATACATGTCAAATAAATTGTCTACTGCGATGTGATGCGATGTTCCGGGTTCAATCCTTAGAAACGTCAAATAGAAATATTCGTTTTTGTATTTATTTTTTTTCCCGCAACATTGCATATTAAGAACACTACATACGAAAATAAGTCCACAAACATAAATTTTAATAATTATCTGCACAACACGCTAATAGTACCATATATAAAATATTTGCAATGTCTCGCAATAGTCTCCTGCAATGGTCTCTTCCCTTAGACAAGGTCTAAGGTCGAAGCCCTAGGTCTTTAAGTAGAGCGAATTATCGCATTTTAATATAACGTACATATTTATGTATCTTCTGATATATTTTAATGTTCCCATTCAAAAACCTAACGGTAGATTGATGGTATATTTATTTCGCCTATCCGGGTATTTCGCTTTTCTAATAAATATTTTTCTTTTTATTACAGGTAAGATGTCATGAAAAAAAGATTTTTATAGAGAGCTGAATCGTCTGGTACGTATAAAAATGGAATTTTATTCATTCAAATAATTAAAGGGCGTGAGAATTTGTTTGCCGATTTGATCACACACGTTAGGTAACACACACCATCCGTATTATTGCATTTTTTAAAAGCCCATTTGTGCTTAAAGTTAAAACCCGAAGGGTTTAAAAATGCCGTTTTTTTCTGTGTCCAGGCATCCGCCTGATAAAGAGTGCAGTTCTATTTTTAAATTTTAACCGGAACTAATCCCGAAGGTAAAAATCCTGAATTAGAAAATCGAGTGGCGATAACTCCGCCTCGTTGTTAAATGGTGTTCATCTGCCACTATTGAGGTCCCGGGTTCGACTCCTAGCAGTATAGAAGCAATTTATTGATTTTAAATGTTATTTACACTGAAATATTTTATTAAGCATAGGATTGACCGTGTAACAGATGATCGAACTACGCTGTATTTTTTTATCAATGCTGTGCCCTGCGCACCACTGGGTGCGGAAATGGGAATTATGATGATGATGACTTGTCTAGAAATATTTGGACGTACAGTTACTATTGTCACAATTAATTATTTGAATTCAATCGGAATAAAACTGGTCGATCGTTTTTAGTTTATATTATTATAAATCTATTGTAGTTGCCTTTGGCAAAATTGCTTCAGAATTGCCAGCTATAAAAATTCAAAACGTTTCGTTATGTCTCGCAGCCAATGGGTAAATCATTGTGTTTATGGCGGATTAGATAAAAATCTATGTTAAACATTTCGATATTTGTTTTTGCGAACAATTATAAAAACAGCGTTATACTTAATTACGTTTTGTTGATCGCCGTTAACTTTTGCGCAGTGGTTAATTCGATCGTCAGGCAAACACAGGGTCTGAGATCAACAATTAAGTACATTTTGGTATATATTTTTCTTTTTAGGGTTCGAACTGTCAGCACTGTTATACGGGTTCGAACTCTTAGCGGGGTCGCAATGAGTCACCTCTTGCTGGAGGGTGTTATTCTATAAAATGCTGCGAACGCCCAGTTGCATTCCACCGACAACACCACTGACTAGTCCGACTCGTCAGCGTCCAAGTCGTGAACCCTGGGCAATGGGATCACACCCATAACAGTGTGATCGCAGCAGAGTGGATAAAAAGTGAATTTCTCGCGATTCAAAATCAAAACCAGCCAGCTGACGGAAGGTAACCCCGACATATACAAATCCGCCAGAGAAGACAACGGGAAACCACTCTGGTCATCTATGTCACTATGGCTAGTACATCCGATAAGCATTTGTCCTGGCCTCGGAGTACCGCGGGACCGAGATGCTCTCGCTATAGTGGTTGCCGACGTCGCCGTCGGCGTCGGGGGGACCCGGCAAGGCACCGTAAGAAGATACATAATACACTATTTATGTACATATAATGGCGGATATTGTCTTAAAACAATAATATAGTAATTCCTCGTATGTACTGCAGAATAAAATTGCACTGGAATCTCTTTTTACACGGGGAAAACGTTCCACGCATTACATCAAATACTTTTTAAAAAAATATCAAGGATGATTCATTTTCGTCTATATCAATGTCCATTGGCCTCATTAGGTATCATATTTATTTTAGATTTATTAATATATCTAAGTCAAATTCGCACATAAGTAATCTGTTCTCGGGAATTCACTCTCTCGGGAACTAATACACTGAGGAAAAAAAAATAATATTTGCTATAACTTTGTCAAACTCCAAGAATCAATTGTTCTTAAACAACGATTTGAGTACGTCCAAATGCTTGCAGACTGGCTGGATTTCCTCCCTAGGGAGTTATTCACATTCAAGTTTGTTGCAACAGGAAAGTAAAACATTTTTGAGAAGGAAATACGGAAGTCTAGGCATTTAGAGGGCTAACCCGTCACTGGCTGTTTTTTTAGTATTTTTTTTTTAAAGAAAAAGAAATATTAGCGTAATTATAATTTACACAAGTATTTTAATTTTGGTGGCCATTTCCATTTCCAACGTGTTTTAAATAACTCACTATTAGAAAATGGAAATCAAGTTGGGGTAGAGTGGGATTTGAACCTCGGGCTTCTGGCCCGTGAGTCCGCAACACTAGCCACGGGACCACAACCCAGTTTAAGTGACCATTTTACACACTGTGTAACATTCACCATTCTGCCCATAATTGAACATCTATATTCCTTCAATTCTTTCATCTGTTGATGTTTGTGAAGTTAAAGAGCTGAAACCTTTATTTATACGGGTGAGATTAATCTAATTAATTTTTGTACGCAAGGACCGGATTCAACTCCCTGGGGAGCTGTTAATATAATCATATTACAACAGAGATGAAGAACATTTTAGAGGAGGTAATATAGAAGTCTAGACTGAATCCAGTTCTGGTCTACAAAAATTTGAAAAAATAAAAAAATAAATGTAATTTTTTTCTATACGAAACTTCGCCGTACAATTTAATGATATAAATTTTTACCGCACGTACGAATACATTTTTCACACGCAATTTCCCGTAGGGCTGAACTTCCTCATATTACGTTGTAGCGCATTATGAGCAATCCCCAAAATATACAAAATACATATTTTATTGTTTCTTGTATCGACGAGTTGAACTTTTGATCGATGTTCGCAGTTTTTATACATTGTCTCTCGGCCGGTAACGGTTGGCAGGAAAAAAACACGTTTGTACCTACATAATATACGCGGGACTGGTTTTTTTGGCCACCAGGTACCCACATAATAAAGGAATGATAGAATACTCCAAATGAAACAGAATTAAAAATAACTTTGATTGATATATTAAATTTATTCTCGGCAGAGATGAAGCTGTAGATAATGTGAAAGTCTAGGCATTTACAGAGCTTTTACTATGTCCTGACAAATTTCCCTTTCCGCACCTAATGGTGCATGGGGCACTGCATTAGTACACCAGTCGCAGCGTATCTTAATCATTTTCATAACATGAATGTAAGATGATTAGTCTGACGCTTCAGGCACCAGTCCAGGCTATGAAATATTCTAGTGTAAAAACACTTACTAAAATAAATATTTCAAATGAACCATTTCGGGAATCGAACCCGAGACCTCTTGCATGGTAGGCAAACGCGTGACGTAATCATCACGAGGCCGACAAACGTGTAACATTCATCTCATATTCAACAATATTTGAAGACAAGGATTCCACTGTGTAGGTAGTTTTCAATATTGATATCTATTGCAACAGAGAGGGATGATAAGGGAATTTTTAACGTCCACTTGAACCGGCCAACGACAGGTAATAAGCCTTTTAAATGTCTAGGCTTCTATATTTACCTTCAAAAGTGTTTTATCATAAATGGCATTTTTCGTTTCTCTATATATGCTCGATTATAACATTAACTTTATTTCTGTGGGCCCACTATAGGCAATTAAATTATGCAGAAAATTACAGACGTTTTGTTAAGATATGTGGATGTTCAAAAATAGGCAAAATGGTGAATGTCACGACAGGTCATAAGCCCTCTAAATGTTTAGATTTCCACATTTCTAATTTTTTAAAATCTGTAATTTGTTCATCTTAATAACTCTCTAGGGGTGTAGCCGGGACTCCGTGGATGGTAACCAAACGCGTTTGTCGCTAAAAACGTCATTACTAAGAAATGGAGATACATAAATCATCAATAAAGTAAGTAGCAATATTCTACAGTTAAGAGTTCCTTTAGTAGCAGTTGACCGTTCACCGTATAACCCTTTAGAAACTGAACGCTACGGTTTCATTTATGTATATATGGAAGTTCCGCCCATATCTACAGCTACTTTGATACAATTCGTCACTAAAATCATTTGCACTTCCTAATTTGGTTATAATATGATTAATTTCCACGCACGCGCTGAAACACGACTCCATTTTGGGAATGCCGACCATCGCCATCGCGCATAGCTACACACCTCGCAAGAGAAATCGGAACGCTCAGCTAAATATCAAAAATAAAACAATAAAATTAATATGGCACTGCCATTAAATACTAATTTAGCGAGGCACTCCATGTTAGATGATAATTCAATAATAATAATAGGATGAAATGAAGTATTTCATTTTGTAGAAGAACTACAAATTACTTGATTGATTTTTTAATTATGCGCAATTGATTATGCAAGTTTGTTAGGTATTTTATATGAAGGTACCTATGGTATTTTTTAAGTGATCCTGTGTGCGTATATCTACAGAAAAACCATATCAGCTCGGCACCTCGGGCGGCGACAAACTGTAGCATCTCCTATCGTTAAGAGGATACGCGGTCTGACTTTTCTTCATGCAAACGTATTTCTTTATTTTTTCCCTGGATTATGACACTAAAGCACTGGTTTTTTTATGCAATATAGATATTATACCACTGGCATGTCTCTATCAATTGTTCATGTATATAAATTGTATTTTAAATAAGCTAAAACCATCTAAAAACCCTTAAAAGAGCCTAGTTTTATCTGACGTCTTCGGTCGCACGGTACAGCGTCGTAGCTAGGGGCTGGCCAGGCGGGCGGCTACCCTCAGAGGAGGCGCACTTTGCAGACCTATGGCATAAATTTATCTTTCTTGAGGGTGCTTGTCGGCCTCGCGGTGTAATGGTCAGCGCATTAGCCTACCATGCCAGAGATCACGGGCTCGATTCCCGACATGTTTGATATGAAATATTTATTTAAAAGGATGCTTTCACACTAGAATATTTCATAGTCCCTGGACTGGTACCTGGAGCGTAAGTCTGATCATCTTACCTTCATGGAACAAAGATTGGTGTACCAATGCAGTGCCATATACACTATTAAGTGCGAAAAGAGAATGATGATGATGATGAGGGTAAGATTTTTTTTTCCATTTCTGACATTTTTAATTGCACTTTGTTTAATACTAAAAATTTCTTCATAGAGTTGATTAGTTGGGATAGTTGCTGAATGTATATCTTGCTCGGTCTTTTATATGTACACGTACCGCATTCAATGCGTACGTATGTGTATGTTTCATATGTGCCTATGCATGTCTGTATATTATGTATGCGTTTGTATGTGTGCATAGATGACTTGAGAGTGTGCATTTGGTATTTTTTATTTATTATCAATTATTACCTCCATGGAAACGTAAACCTTAACATTTATTCTTTTCTCACTTAAGTTTTTTTGTCACATTTAATGTTTACATCTTTTTCTAAATTTATGAGAACTCAATA